>NW_027269815.1:343419-416300 GCF_030848805.1 Temnothorax longispinosus | reverse complement strand
TTAGCAAACTGTATATTACCATCCCCATCTATATAAATTTTTTTCAACTCTTCTGTTATAGAGATCCACACTTTTCTTGACTGATGTCTTTTTTTTTAACTATTCTTTGCTTTCAAATAATTCTCTGTTTTCATTAATTCTATATGGTTGGCTATGTATCCATGGTCTCCTTGTAAGACAGACGTCAATCCGTCTTCTGTTCTAATTGGGGTTATGGCTATCGTAGCCGACTTCTCATCTTTTGGAGAACCGACTATTGTAAATTCAAATTGTTAATTTATCCATTATTTTACTTGACTGAAATTGTCGTTTTGTAAAATGATTTCTATTATTGAGGATTTTCCAAGAAAAAAACCAATGTGTTGCTCTGTAACAAGAGATTTAAATTTTATTTACTATGTTTTAACAATTTATGTACAATATTTACAATCTTACCTGTAACAAGAGAAACGACAATTAAGTTTCTTTCTCCAATTAAAGTTTTATTCAAACAATCTTTCTATCTCAATGATTTTGCAAGATACGCACACGTGCTTATCATTTTCTATCTCTTTCTGCTATCTATCTCTCTTGGTCAGTGTTACCGACTTCGGCCTACTACCATCAACTACTGTAGGCGCGGCGAGTTCAAATGAAGAAAAGTACACCGTTTCTTTATATATAGATACGCTATAATAGATTGTTCGCATTTTATTTCTTATTTTCAGACAAAACTGCAATAGGGGGAATTGGGTCAGTCTTGAAAAAGAAATTCATATTTTATAAAAAGAAAAAAAAAATTAATTTCGCTGCAATGAAGAAGAAAATGCAGCAGTTCAAGCGAAATCAGTCATTTGAAGCCGACAATAAATACGAACGAAGATGTACGATGTTTTGAAAAGGGTATTCACGCCAGGACAACATTCGGATACTTTTGAATCCTTCGTCAGAAATATGTAAATTGGTCTTCGGAAGATATAGCCAGTGCTATGTCATTGAGATGCGTCAGTCCAAAAGCATACCGGTACCTCAGAAACGTTATGAAAATACCGCTACCATCACTACAACGCTTCGAAGGTGGGCAACCGACATTAATGTAGAGCCAGGTGTTTTAAATGCTATACTCGGTTGCATGCGGTTTCAAAAGTAAAAGCATGCCAGATTTTGAAACATTGGTTATATTGACATTTGATGAGGTGTACTTATCCAATAAAGTAGCTATTGATAGAAAAAAACAGCAAGTTGTAGGTCCACATAAAACATGCCAGTGCGTCATGGTCCGCAGTTTGTTTGAAAATTGGAAACAACCTGTATACTATAATTATGACACACCTATGACTAAAAATAACATTTTGCACATTATTTCGCGATTGTACAATGTAGGTTATACGGTTGTTGCAATGACATGCGACATGGGCCCGACAAACATGGCACTGTGGTTGGACCTTGGTCATAGGAATAGCACCAAATAAATGTTATTTTCAGCATCCTATAAACGAAAATTCTAAGATTTATGTATTTGCAGATATGCCACATTTGTTTGAAATTGGCGCAAAATCATTTCCTTTGATAATGAATTTAGTGTGGGGAAACATCGGGTGGATAAAAAATGTATTGAGCGAATTTTGTCTATTAATTCGAGAGATATGAAGATATCTCATAACATTAGTCAATATCACCTCGACGTTCAGGATCCAAGCGACAAAAAGTGCGTCCTGCCGCACAATTATTATCTGAAACAACAGTTTCTTCCACTGAGTGGTACGGACAAAAAGGATATCTAAATAATTTTGACTGGGCGGAAACGGCGCGAGTAATTCGTTTATTTAACGATTGGTTCGACATTTTTAACGCGAGTTCAAAATTCCGAAAACACGAAGGTAAAAACGCATATGGTGTGAATCTACAGAAACAAAATAATATTTTATGCGAAATGAATAAACTTATGCATGAAATTAAAATTGGAAAGCATAAAACCTTGATTTCCTTCCAAAAAGGAATCATTGTTACTAATAATTCTTTGCAGGAGTTGTTACCTTATGTCACCAATTTATGCTCCAATTTTAAGTTCAATTTTGAATACATATTAACCAGGCGATTAAACCAAGATGTACATATTAGAGAACTTTTTTTTGTTTATAAGGGCCACTGGCGGCGCTTATGACCAGCCAACTGCTTTAGATTTTAAATATCGATTAAGAAAATACATCTTAGGGAAGCAGTCGAAAAATCTATTGTCACGTTCTGACTGTTATAGTTCGTCCGTTTTTTGGTCAATGCATTTAAGCAATTTACCAGGGATTTGGACAAGTCGTGTGGAGGATATTATTATTATATTTATTATTCGGGACCGAAAAGATATCTGAGTTTATACGTATGGTATCGAGGATCAGCTTATTTATTTGGTTATAATTAGGATAATCAACGTCGAAATCGACAGGAATAGGTTTAAAGGAGGTGCGTTTTTCTAGTTGTTGCAATTGTTGGAGGAAGGGGAGAGGATCTTGATTAGAAATGACTGCTTGCTTGATCTGGAATCTGATTCGTTTAATAACGAACGCGCCTACTCCTTTCTTCGTCATTCAGCCGCGTTCACGAAAATGAATTTTAAGCTCGCCACACTCTTCGGCAGCGCTCAAAACCAATCCGCCACACCTTCTGCTCGCCACACTCTTTCGTCAGCGCTCAGATCGTCAGCGTAAAGGTCAAATTCACTTTCGGGAATTTGTCGAAATTGTTATCTTTTTCTGAGAACCAACTCCGTTATCGCCACGCTTTCGGCAGCGAAAGTACTGGATCGCCACACTCTTCGTCAGCGCCCCAGCACAGATCGCCACGCTTTGTCAGCGGAAACTGCGAGTCGGAATCCCAGAAGTGACAGTGATTATTACGACCCCCAAGAATCAACCCCGTAATCGCCACGCTTTCGGCAGCGAAAGTACTGGATCGCCACACTCTTCGTCAGCGCCCCAGCACAGATCGCCACGCTTTGTCAGCGACAACTGCGAGTCGAATCTTAGAAAGTGATCGATTTATTGATTAAAATTACGAAATGAGATTCCAGATTTTTACACTTGTTTCCCTTTTAAAACTTATCTTACCTTTATTCTATAAATCTCAATACAACTTGTGCGTGAAGCGCGGTCTTATAAGGTATGAGAGTGTAGGGACTAAGTCCCAGAATTGAGCGCGAATGCTCGAACTTAAGCGTATAGCGGAACGTAGGAAATCGAATAAGGTTAGGAGAGAGTCTGAGAATTACGTCTAGTCAAGACCGAAGTTAAAACTTATCTGCTTTCCGCGGCGTTTTTCCGCCCTATTTATACCCGAAAAAGACCGGAATCTCCCGCGCGAGATTCCCGCCTTTTTCCTACGCGTCCTAAGGGGGGAGGTATTCTAGAAGCTTCTAGAACATTCTAGAAGCGTAGTTTTGGGCCCATCTGGCCCCCAGCCCTTCAACGGACTCCGATAAGATAATCTAAACATTTACACTAAACCCGGCCGTTTCCTCGGAATTCCGAGCCTGGCGTGCGTCGTCTAAGCGTTCAAAAACTTTAACGTGCGTCGTCGGAAATATAAAATTTCCGTACGTAACACTATTTTGCAACATAGGTTCTTGTAATATTATGTCAGATCCTGTTTCTCCGCTTGTAAGTAGCGACTCATGCCATATGCTGAGCGAAATGCTGACACCCTATGTGTTGCCAGGTGAACCCCACAACAAAGAAGAAGAACCGTGTGAATATAACATTAATAATAATAATGTAATGCGTGACATATCTAATGATAATAATAATAATCATGTATTGCGTGACATATATAACGTTAATAATAATATACTGCGCGCAAATATAATTTTTAATAATAATCATGTACTGCGTGACGAATATTACTCTAGTAATAATGATATAGCCATATGCGATTTATCTACGTACCATGCAACTGTCGAAGAAAAACAACTTCTTGCGTCTCTAGATTACATGAATATCACGGACATTATTGAAGACGAGGGCTTAAAATATGTGGCTGGGTATGTAACCTACAGATTTAAGACTAAATACCCTCAGTTAGGAGTCGAAACTCGAGAAATGCCGACTATAAACAACGGAAATTGGATACAATTTATTTCTCGCGGTAAATGTATGTAACCCTCATAAGATATGATAGCAACTGCGCGAATAATGAATATCGAATTCGAAAAATATCACGGATCAAATCTTCGAAAAGATCAATTAATATTTAATAAATTGGCTGATATTATACATGACAAAATACAACCAATTCAACTACCACGCGATGTTATTTTGTGCCTCGTTCGAACACGAACATATATCCGATTCGTGCAATTAATCGGCAGATATGTGAAAGCAATAGAAAAAAAATAGAAGAAGGAAATTAGTAAAATTTACTAACAATAAAATATTTTAATACACATCTTTGTTGTTTTCTTTTCCTGGATACATTTCTTTAATTATTATTTTAAAATTTATTAATTTAATATTAAATTATTTAATTTAATGTTTTATTCCTTAATCCCTTAATTTCACTTTTTATACATTTTTATTTAAATAATAATTTATCAAATTAATTTATTGCCCATTTTATTTACATATTTATTATTCATTTAATTAACACTGTTAACATTTTTAATACTTTATTAATAAAATATTATATATATATATATATATATATATATACACACATATATACAATTTAGCCGTCAAAGAACCTCAAGTATATACTTTGTATCCCACATCCTAGTAAAGTATTTCGTATTAACGTATGTACTACATTATAGAAATTTTACAATAAAATGTATAACTTTTATGCAATGACGTCTAAACAATGGCAAAATAGTAACTTTCTATAATGTGTATTGTAAAGAAATGATAGTAACTTTAAATTTACCGCATAATGATGACGTATGAATGGTGACAATTCTGATTGGCCGTTGACCGTCACGTGATTTATATATGCGCGTAAGCATACCTTTGTCTTTGTATCATGCGTAGGACCACGTCCCTGGTGTGTTATATCGCCAGCGTGAGCTTCTCCCCGGCCGCAGGAGAGGATGACCCCCAGCCCTCATTCCCTGCCGGAGCACCGGCGTGCAATGGGAACAGAGACCAAAGACTCCCTCAACCCTCGGCGAGACGGCATCCCCGCCCGCCAAAGGGGATGAGGAGACTACCCTCCCCAAAAACCCCACCCCGTAGTTTTCTGTCAAGTAGAAACTTCTCGCTGACGGTCCCGGCCGACCGGGCGTTTGAAGTCAGGGTCGCCACCCCCTACCGGCGATTGGGACCAGCCCGAAGGCCAGTTCCTGAGAGAGTCGCTGGGCTCCCATTCTTCCCTCCACTCCGGTCTGTAGACCGGCGGAGGGAAGGGTAGACTCTTAGATCCCGCACCTCACCAACGGGTCACCGCAGTGGTTTTTCGTGCAAAAACCACCGGACATGACCCGCCGGATCCGAACGGGTCACCCTCTCGCTGCGCCAAAGCGGTCCGCCACAAGAGAAATGTGGCACCTTGAACCGACGGCAAAATCGTCGCCGGTTTTATCGGCTTCATTGCCGATTCCAAAAACACGAGAGATGGAGTCAGAGACTCAGCAGACGGAGGAGACCGTGGAAATCACGGCCAGCCAGCAAGATACGCAGAGTCCAGCTGTGGAAGCGGTAGAGACGGTAGGTGACGCAGCAGCGGCATCTGTAACGGAACAAGTGCGCGAACAGCCACAAGAAGGAAATGATGTTCCAGCGGAGGTCAACGATGCAATGCTGGAGCAGTTGTTTGAGAGCGTGAATCTAGAGATTCCGCCGGTAGCTGCGACTACCGAGATCGTAGCTGAGGTGGCGCATGAGTAAACAAAAACGCGCAGTATGTTTATTTAATGTTTCCTATTATTATTCCTTTTATTTTGTAGTTTTACACATACTTTAGATATCGTGTGAGCAAATTATAATAATTTTATATGTGCATGTTCAAAAAGGATTTTACAAGTAAGTTTTTACGTAGAAACGCTATGCGAGGAGTCAAATATTCGTTTTTAAGTTTATTTTAACAGTAACCCTGGCGGAAATATTTCTACAAAATTAAAAAAAAAATAAAAGTGTACTACAAAAAACTATAAAATATAATTGCCAGAATCTATTAAATTCTACATGAATTTAAGAAGTACTACAAAATCCTACATGAAAATGCTAGAATTGGAACACTTTTGTAAATTTTTGTATTTTTTTAGTGCATCTTGATCTATAAATTTTTCGGTAAAACTACGCCAAACTACAACTAATACTGATATTCTACACATTTCTATATTTATTTGAGTACAGTAAACTACAAGGAAGTACTAGAATTAAAACACTCTCTAATGAGGAAATTCACCCAACATAAAAAAAATTATATTTATTTTGAAATTTTATTACTACTTTTTAACTAAATTTGTTTCTTAAGATGCAACCTATGATTATAAATATTTTCTCGTACTTGAAAAACACACTTACTTTGATGGGATTCGAACTCAAGACCTCGGGACCTCTGGATCGTGAGCCAACCGTCTTACGTGGTAGACTACTTCTTAATTTGATGTAAGTGTTAAGGTGCGATTTCATTGACGCTAGAAACCAGCGGCAGCGTCAAGAAAATGTAGTGGGGGAAGAAGTTCCGTTGAATTTTGCGGTACGTTAAAAAGTTGAGACCGTCTGAACTTCTTCCCCCACTACATTTTTTTGACGCTGCCGCTGGTTTCTAGCGTCAATGCAATCGCACCTTTATATATAGTCTACATGTGTCATAACCAGCGCAAATATATAATTTTTCAAAAATTTTTAAGAAACAAATTCAGTTTAAAAAGAGTAATAAAATTTCGAATCGGTATACGAATATAATTTTTTCTTAATGTCGGGTGAATGTCAGAAACCAGTGCCTTGACGTAGAACTACGTCTTTCCCGATGGGTGAGGGGTAATTTCGGGTGCACGACTGCAATGTTTTCTTGCAACGTTTTCTTGTAACGTTTTCTTGCAACGTTTTCTTTTTATCGAAAGGTATTAAAGGAAAATATACTTTATTATAGTGTTTTTGAGGACTCTCGATGTGAGCTAAATGTTCCTGCAATTTATTTTGGTGGTTTTTTATAACCGATTTTCTTGTTTTTCTTGCAACGTTTTCTTGCAACGTTTTCTTGCAACGTTTTCCGCGAACTACTCATTTGTTAATAAACCGAATTTTAAAGAATTATATATGAAACAGGGGTAGAATTTTCCGGGAATGGCGGTGGTGGGGTTAATTTTTCGATACCGATTTTTTTTAAACCGGTTGCGTAGTTTTTGATGCCAATGCGTTTCTTATGTTCTAAAACGTCGAAATATCGCATTAAAAAAATGCAAAATTACTAATAATAAATACCGATTTCTGTTAAAAAAAACAGCCAAACTTACCAAAATTTCTATAACTCAAGAACTGATTAACTAAATTTTAAATAATTATATATGAAATAGGGGTAGAAAAAACTGAAGAATATACTAGAATTAATAAAAATTGTTTTGTTTACTTTAGCATTGTCTCAAAAAAAATCATCGAAAATTAAAAAAATAAACGAGCACAGTAACAACTGTGCCGCAAACAACGTAGAACTATGTCAACTGTCACTATTTCATGTTAAAGTATTCAGCGAAGGAAAGTAGATGTAGGGCTACGTTAACAGTCTTTCGCTAAATAATAGTGACAGTTGACGTTGCCCTACGTCTACTTTCCTTCGCTGAATACTTTAACATGAAATAGTGACAGTTGACGTAGTTCTACGTTGTTTGCGGCACAGTTGTTACTGTGCCCGTTTATTTTTTACCTAATTAAATTTTTGACTCCTGAATGATTGTAATTTCGCATATAATACTACAAGGTCCTATAGAAAACGACAAAATTCTTAAGCCTTTTACGAATCGTGAATCCATGGGAATCTACATGTATTCGCTTTTTTAGATTTTTATAAGATACTACAATTTTCCATGGAAAGGTTGAAGGTTTGATTGAAGGTCTGTTAATTTCCATGTAAAATTGTAGTATCTTATAAACATCTAAAAAAAGCAAATTTATGTAGATTTTCATGAATTCACGAGTTGTAAAAGGCTTAAGGATTTTGTTGTTTTCTGTAGAACCTTATAGTATTGTATGCAAAATTACAACCATTCACAAATCAGAAATTTATATAGGTAAAAAATTGTACATTTATGTATTTTTTTATTGGACTTTACAACAGATTATACGAAAATAAAAACATAAGTATTTTGACTTCTGCGAATTAAGAAGTTATTAAAATTACAAATTTTAATTAGCCATAATTGTAATAAATTTTTTAGCTGTACAAACAAATCGGTATTTGTTAGTATTTGTACGCAGTTGTAGTATTTTATGAGAAACTAAAAACTGAATTAGATTCTAAGTTGCATAGTTTTACGATACGTAAATTGTAATAGATTTCTATAGTCATTTATAAATAATTGTAGTATTCTACAAGTAAGCAGATGTTTTAATTTTTTAAGATTTTGTTTCTTCTTAAATTTTTAGTAGATCTTTGTACTATTTTTTATAAAATTGTAATTTTTCATAAAATACTACTTGCAATAATTTCTTGATTTGAGAACATTGTAATTTGTGGTACTATTTCGTAAATATTTCTACAAAAAAATAACTATTTCTACAAAAAATTAAATATTTCAACAAAAATGTACAAATTTCTATTTCTAGTCAAATTTTGTAGTTATTCATAGAAATTTTTTTCCGCCAGGGAAGGCATGTTTTGCGTAATAAAATAGCATATGATACGCATCAAATAAAATAGAAAGAGTATGAAGCTAAAGAGTACGCGAAATAGAATATATGTGACAGATTATCATAGAATAGTTTATTTTAAAGAAGAATTAAGTCTTTTTCAAGTCTTTTTGATATGAATTAAATGTTACAAAATGATATGCGCAGATAATAGAGAAATAATGACATTGCGAATAATGAGGCGTAGGAAGCCTAAAGATATGTTTATTTTACGCAATACATATACAGATTATTATATTTTTAATTATATGTTTTGTTTTAAATATTTTTGTATGTTTATTCACAGCGATATTTATGATGACGCATAAAATGGCTTTAGATAAGTCAGAGCAGTCTGAAATAACTTTTTAAACAAGAATCAAGGGTAACAACGGCCCCTGACGAAGCAACAACGAATATTACAATTCAAACATAATTAATTACTGACTTTTATGGTGACGTGCAGATTTCGCTGACTGACTCGGTTCATTCCCATTGTCGACTGTGGAATGAATCATGGATCTTCGATTTGGACGGCCTAATAAGGTTTCAAAAATGCGCCGACACTACTTTACTGTGTTTAACATTTTCTTGTTCCGCGTTTACTTATTGTACAATTAAACATAGGACAACGTTTATATAAAAAATTTTACCGTATTGTTTGGATGTAGAATTTATGTTTTAAATTACGTGATTTAAAATATTAATTGGCTGATAAAAACACAGTGTGCAGAAACGTACCAACATTGTTAAAATATTATGTTTGAATTATAATATTCGTTGTGCTCGTCAGGGGCAGTTGTTACCCTTGATTCTTGTTATATACACACGAGCTTGTTATTTAAAATTTTAACTTTTTAAATAATATATTACGCAGTTTAGTTAAAGAAAAATAATTCTATGTTTAATTTTAACAATTTCAATATGTATGGGGTCATGAAAGGCTGTAAATGAAAATATAGTCATTAATATTAGTTTATATTCTTATTTATGCTTGTTTGTATTAACATGCGTTATTTTTATACTTGCTTACTTTAACATACTTACCTAAAAATATCCCACGATGATCCAGTTAGCATTCGTTGTACCTGGAAATAAAAGAAAGAAAATTAATAATAAGATCAAGGAAATACTTACCTAGGGCAATACGGCGCAGTTCCTATAAAAATGTGTTATTTCGCAGTTAGAGCATAGTATAATATAATAACGCGTATATTGTCCATAGAAATGTGTAATAAGGTAGCAGGCGGTGCGAATATGTTAAATTTAATTTTCGGATCATGCGGGATATTATTTTTGTATTTTGCGACTAATTTTATGTTAAAATAATGAAGAACAATATATGTGAAATTATTATGCAGTTTCAGGCTCAATTATAAATTAAATTACGCAGCATCAGTTAAAAACGCATAAACAGTAATAAATAAATTCAAGTAAATTGAAGAGGAATTAATCTATTTTAAACATGGAAAAATTATTTAGAAGTTGATAGTGTTACGCTCGACAAATGTCCGCCTCACTTTCACACTCGCACTCGCGCGCGACGCGTACTCCGACACTCACACGAGGAAATCAAGCTCGTTAAACAAAGAAAAGGAATCTTTATTAATGACTCGTTTGTACAAGGAGCTCAGGTAAACACGTCCGAACGTGACGGAAACCAGAGCGAAATCTAAACGTCATAATTATCAACAAGACAGCCGTCGCTAAGGACGAAAGACAACGTAGCGAGCGATTCACATGTCGCGCGGCACGGGCGTACTTCACGGGCGTAACACTACCCCCCCCCCCTCTCTTAAGATTGTCGCCCCGACAATCCGGGAGGGTAGCTTTCCACGGTCTCAGCTTCTCTTCACTGCGAACCCCAGAGCACCGGACGATTAACTTGTTCTCCCCGGGCTGCTGCCCTGGGTTACCGGACCCCGTCCCTCTTGGTCCCTGGTGGTTTCACCTCCGGTCCTCGACCGCTCCTCTTCCGGAGAAAGCTGGCCAGGCTCCCCCCTCCGTAGGTTCGAGATGACCTCAAGAAGCTTCGCTCTTTCCCGAAGTAACTCCCGTAACTCCCTCGCCGCCTCTTCACGTTGCCGGTCTTCTATATCTTCAGACAAGGGGGGGGGGGAAACTTGTGTGGACCCTACGCCTTTTCAAGCTCCCCGAGTCCCTGCCTTAGCATTTGCTCAAAGTCTCACGGGAAAAACCACGACTCAAAAAACCATGAGCAAGGCAGTCTTCTGTCAATGGAAAACCCCTCCGAAGAAGTCTTCGGCCATTGTCTCCACAAGAACCGTCGACCTCACCGGATTCCCTTTCTCTGCAAAAACCAAATAGAACGCACAGAAACAAAAAAACATTTAAATGACAAAATAAAATTATAACACTTCACACATTGTTTCACAATTTTTTAAGTACACATTACAAATTTTACGGGATACCACACTCATCTCCACCCCACGAGCTCTGACCTATCGGGTATCGATAACCCTCGCCAAACTCACCCCGCAGAGTTTGACTAACAATAAGTCGCGTTTCCCCCCTGGTCAGGACACTTGGACCGGAAATGTCCGGTCTTCCCGCACGTCCAGCACTCCCCACGATTGGCGCTAAATTTGCCGCCTCGCCCGTTCCCTTTCTGAGAATTATTCTTTTGTTCACTTTTCCCCTCTACCTCCCGCTTCTCATTATTCGGGCCCCCCTTGTACCCTTCCTTCGCGGAATCTCTGTTAAAATTCTCACGGGCGAAACTTTCCCCCTGAATAATTTTTAACGCTTTCGCCCTCTCAACCGCCTGACACAAGGAGGTTATTCCCTCCATCTGCAATGTCCGTCGGATAAAATGGTCCGCGACAGCCGTCACAAATTGCGAACACGCAATTTTCTCGCGAATTTCGTGGGGGCACTCGGGGTATGCGAGGCGCGACAGTCGCTCAATGTCAGAGCCGAGAGCAGCCAAATCTTCCCCGAATCTCTGTCTGCGGTTCGTGAGTGCGGAATAATAGTTCTGCGTTAGACCCCCCTCACCGAAACGTAACTCGAGCTTCGATTTCAGTTCCGCAAAATTCAAACATTCAATGTTTTGAACCGACTCGAGAATTGTGCGCGCCTTCCCTCTCAGGCACGAAGCGAGCGCGACAGTTTTCATCGCGTCATCCCACAGATTCGCTCGCGCGATCAGGTTGAATTGTGAAAAATACTCCTGCAAAGGGACTGTCCCGTCGTAAGTATCGGGCTTTAATTTATACCCGAGCCCAACGCCTGTTCCTGTTACGACGTCCCCCGTGTGCACGTTTCGAATCCCGACATCGGCATCCGCGCCCCTCACAGTCGTACATCCGTCAAAACCGCACGCAGCGCTCGCTGTTGAGCTTCTCTCAATCGGACGTGACACACATTGACCCGCGCTTCCCGCAAACGCGTTCCTTTCGGCCGAGTGCACGACACTCCCACGCGCACCGCTCGAGTTTGCGCTCCTTACAGGCGGGCGCACAATGTTTTCGCGCGCGTTGTTCGCGTTCACGCCCCCCTCATGTACGATCCGGGACCCTTCACCGTTCGTGCTCCGCGCCCCCATGTCTCCGGACGCTTCATTAATGGAAAGGCTTAGCTGTGAGTCGTGGCCGGAGATTGTCCCTCGGAGTCGGCGGAGCTCCTCCTCCTGGCGGCGGAACATCTCCGTTTATTCGCGTTCCCTTCGAGCGTGTTCCTCGCGCATCTCGCGGATCTCTCGTATCACGGCCTGGAGAGTCACTATTTCGGTCGTCATCTCCGCAGCGTCCGACTGTGGAGTCGCTATCCTGAGCCGTTTCCTCGTGGCCATGGGAAAATTTTGACCGTCGTATCCTCGCTCGTCCGATCCCGGACGAGCCCCCAAAATGTTACGCTCGACGAATGTCCGCCTCACTTTCACACTCGCACTCGCGCGCGACGCGTACTCCGACACTCACACGAGGAAATCAAGCTCGTTAAACAAAGAAAAGGAATCTTTATTAATGACTCGTTTGTACAAGGAGCTCAGGTAAACACGTCCGAACGTGACGGAAACCAGAGCGAAATCTGAACGTCATAATTATCAACAAGACAGCCGTCGCTAAGGACGAAAGACAACGTAGCGAGCGATTCACATGTCGCGCGGCACGGGCGTACTTCACGGGCGTAACAATAGAATCAATATTTAAGAATTTACGCATTTGTGATAGTAAGAGACAGAAACTGCATAATAGAAAGAGATAAAAAGAACAAAAAAATGGCAGTCGCGTGGCATGATCAACAGGCGCGCGTGAGTATGAGAGAGACAGAACTTGTTTACAACAAACGGGCGCGTGGCGTGATTGCACCGACCGCGCGCAGCGCAGGCGCGAGCCCGAAGTGGGACTAGTGGGAGATGTTTTGGAGGGAAGCGAGGTCTTTTCCTACCGAACCGTCGTCGGGCCCACGTCGTGTATCCGAGTAATCGTGAATAATCGTTCGACATCCGACGAGTAGGAAAAAGTTGAAACAACCTAGCTTCCGAAACGCGGATCTAGCTCGCGGCTGGTCAGGGTTCGGAGTAGGCGCGGAGGAAGACACAAGACTCGGTTAAAACGTGAAACGTAACAAAGTTTATTCAATTAAGCGTAATTACATTGGCGTGCTCGCGGCGTCGATAGATACAAAAGTCCGCGGATGCGGGTACGATAGCGGCGGTATATACAGAGGGTAGCGGTGATACCAGAGAATCGCGGAGTTCGCGGACGCAGTTGCGATGGCGTCGATATACAGAGAATCGCGGAGCTCGCGGACATGGTTACGATGGCGGTGATATACAGAGAGAGTCGCGGAGTTCGCGGACGCGGTTACGACAGCGGCGATATACAGAGAATCGCGGAGATTTCGCCCGGTGGCGTAAGGATCGGTCTAGCGCGAGGTCGACCACCGAGAAGCGCTCGGCAGAGACTACGAGCGGCTAGATCGAGGAAAACGGCGCGAGTCCGGCCACCGAGAAGCGTTTGGTGGAGGCCGACTGCAAGCGTCGAGAGACGGGGCGGTTTCCGGCTAGAAGCGCTCGGTGGAGGCAGAGAAGCGCTCTGCCCCCGTTTGGATAGCCTTGTGGATGAAGCTGGTCGTCTGCCGAGACACACTCAGCGAAGACAGAGAATGCCAGAGGCGCTCTACCTTCTTTCGAACTGGCTTTGGATAAGCGGATGATCAGGGAAAGCTGGTCGTTTGTCGAGACGCACTCGGCGAAAACAGAGTAGGCCAGAGGCGCTCTACGGCGTTTCGGCGATTTAAAACTCTGCAGTTACGTTTTTTACATATACACATTTACAAAAAAGTCGGTATGGCACTGGTGCTTATTATACACCCCACTTGTAAAAATTTTACCACTTTGCACTTCAATTTTACGCGTGAGAGACATCCAACCGGTATGGCACACATATATTCGTATTGTACACATTACAAACAACTCAAAAATAAATTTTGTAGTTGGTGCCTAAGATACATGCACTAGTGAAAAAAATAACGTCTTTGCGTCAGTATGGCGAGTACTCAGAGACGCCGAAACGGCATGGCATGTTCATATTTGTTGATAAACAATTAAAATCTAGCTCTCCACAAAAAATTAGCTTGGTGTACGAAATTCAACATCGCATAAAAAAAACGACACGTTTTCATCAGTATGGCGGACTGTTTGCGACGCGGCATCGGTATGGCGCATACGGCCCGCGTACTTTTGCTCACAAATAAACAATATAAAACAAGAATCAGATTGGTGCCCATTACCCAAAAGCACAGTTTTTTTAACACATTTAAAAAATTACGCTGCGCAAAGGCGACACCTCCAAGCCGCCATACTTGCGTTTTCGTGTTTCACATGACACCGGCTATCGTCCCAAAAAGTTTCGTCGTGTTGCCGATCACACATGTTTTTTGTTGCTGGCTCCCGGTCTATTATCGCAGCGGAAGTGCAACGAAGCTGAGGATCGAGAGGAAGTATTTCACGGCAACCGGAAGTCAACCGGGCCTATCAGCGTTCTTCGTAATCACAATTAAAATAAAGTGGCGACCGTTTTTACGTACATACGAGTGAGTACATTTTCATGAATTATTCACAGCACAGACCCTATGTCCGGTCACAACCTAACCTAACCTTGCAGCCGCACGCTTCGGAGACGCGGCCGGGAGCGGAGGACGATCCGCGGGAAACGCGTAAAAAGGCGAAGGTAACGACCGAGCCGACTTTCGACGGCTGTAAGAGCCCAGGCAGCGGCATGAGCCCAGAAACCCGCGAATTATATTACGTTCCGTTTAAAAGAAGGAGGAGACGCGTGAATGGCGTAGAACGCATCCGTTGCGAAATGAAAATTTATCTCGCGGGTAGTTCGAAAAGGAGACTAGTCGCGAGGATTAAGCGTCAGATGTACGTCCTCCCCGATACGATGGTCTTCCGTTTGCATGAAATATACTCAATAAAGCACCGCACATATTTAGTTTCCTTCTGGTTATTTCGCTGATTATCAGTTTATTTTCGTATCATGCATATTTACGTTACGCCGTTCAGGCACATTCCTTTCTACGTATAGTGTATAAGTTCTCGGGTCAAGGTGACCCCGCCAATCAAGCATATATTAACTTTCCGTTCGTCATAATAGTTTGTAAGCTCTAGATATAGGATTCCGGTTCTCCCACATGATGTTTAATTTCGATAGCACATAAGTTAATGGATAAGCGGTTTGACAAGTAAGAGCTAAGTTAACTAGCCAATTTAATACAATATTTTGTGTATTAGGCTCTTACGATTCAGCAATTATTTTCTTTGATTTTGATTTCACTTATATCGGCGTAAAAAAGCGAGATAAGAAATTAATTTAGTTTTGCGTAATGTAAGAGCCGCAAATCATCTTCAGGATTCGGGGAACACCCAACACGTGATCGAGATCGCGAATAAAGCAGGGCCCGCGAAAACGCAAACCCAACGACTTTTGCGAGAAGTCGGAACGTAAAACGATCAAAGATACCCTAATACGCGTCGCGCACAAGTCGGCGTCAAGGCCCGCACCGGGGCCCGCGAAAACGCAAGCCGACAACTTCTTCGAGGAGAAACCTCATGAAACGACTGGTAGGGATCCAAGTAATGATGCTAAGGGGTCAAGGCCCGCACTGGGGCCCGCGAAAACGCGAGCCGACAACTTCTTCGAGGAGAAACCTCATGGGACGACTGGTAGGAGATCAAGTAATGATGCCAAGGGGTCGGCGTCAAGGTCCGCACCAGGGCCCGCGAAAACGCGAGCCCGACGACTTCTTCAGGAAGTCGCGACGGAAACCGACTCAGGGGAGGCCGGCGAACACGCCGAAGACATTCCCGTCGACGGCCGATGACGGGCCCGGGAAATACCGATCCGGGGGACAGAAACAAAATCCGAGCACGAAATTCGACAAAGGACGCCCCAGAGAGCCGGGACACAAACGCGCATCGACTGGAAATTATATTTAAGATCCGAAAATAACGACCGTCATTCCGGAGATAACGACCGCCGAAAATGCGTAAATCGGGTAACGTATTGTAAGTCAAATGCAAAGTTGTAAAGCGCAAAGTGTCGAAAACGTTTGATTTGTGAAAATTAATAATGTATAGCATTAGGATTCGAATCATGTAAAGATCATTGCGATATAGGTAGATTCGAGAACATTCGACTAACAGCAAATGGAAATTTCCGAACGTAAACATAACCAAACAAAGCCCATCGAGATAAACAGATCAGAATGCGGCAAAAACAGTCGACGCGAACATCCGAAATCATAAACACGCAAGAATGCGGAGTGGAAAACAAGTGCAAGCGCGAGTCGTGGTGGGGGAAGCCGCGACGAATCAGCGAGACCGAGCGAAGAGTGGAACTCAAGGCAGTCGCTCGACAGAGGTACGCGCGTACAGACGTATCGAAGATACACCTCTGAATACAATCGGGCACTTAGCGACTTAGCCGCGTATAACGCTACCGCCCGCGATACTAAACCGGGAGTACATTATTGTACAACATTTTAGCGCGTGAAATGAATCTTGTGAAACCGAAATTCTGGTATTGGTCATCAAGTCTATAAGGCCATCCTGAAATCAAAGTGTTATTGTAAATTGATCGAAGAATAAAAGATCATTAATTTATATAAAACAAAAGTGTCTCAAGTTAGTGAATACTTACCTGATACTTATCTGATCCAATTCCAGCGTTGACGATCCATCGTTGTCCAGCGGCGATCCAAGGTCACATCGTTGGTGGTCCATCGTTGTCCAGCGGCGATCCCTCGAAGACAGAAACCTGAAACAGAAAAGATGGTTAATATTAGGATTGAATGCTAATAAGAAACAAAAAGCAAACCTTCTTGGTAGATTTATGGTTAAACCGAGTGGCGACCAAGCAGTAATTTTATATATTTCGCGAATCTGAGCCGTCACATAGCCGTGTCCGGTTACAACCTAACCTAACCTTGGGACCGCAGGCTAAACCCCAGGTCCCAGCCACGAGCCGAAGGTGCACCGGCGAGGCGTGCGAAATGTCTCATCTGTGGAGGTATCGGAGATCCGGACTAAGGGCGGTATTCATAGTCCAAGCTCAAGACAGTACTTAAGATGAACTTGACCAAGATCGTCTTATTCAGTCAAGATTGTCTTAAGTTCAATATGATTCACAGTTATGGCTTAAGATAATCTCATCGAAGAAGTTCTCACCTAAGAAATTCTTATTCAATTTGAGACTGTTGTAACGATGCACCCCCAAACATGCATCGTTCCAGCAGGAACACCACGCCGAGACCACCCCGCCGACCACCCGCGGGGGTGAAGAACGGGCACGATGTGCCCAGCGTATTTTTTAATCATCTTATACGTTAGGAAGTCCGCGAACGGACTTAAACGCGGCAACCGCTTCACCGCGCCGAGCGGTGCCGAAGGCGGCCGAAGACCGCCGAACGCGATCACGGCGTCGGGGCGCCGCGATCCCCGATCGTTCCGCCGCACCGGCCCGGCGCTCGCGATCGCCGTCGCTACCCCCACCACGCCGCGACGCCGCCGCGACGCGTATAAAAGCCCGGCGTCGCTGGCACAGAGCGCGATTCCCGATCATCCGTCTTCCAGACAACACCGATCCTGAATTCCCGCACAAAAGCTAATCCGAACGTAAGGTAGAGCGCCTCCGGCATTCTCTGTCTTCGCCGAGTGTGTCTCGGCTAGCGACCAGCTTTTCGCTCCTATCTGAATCACCCGAAGCCGTCCGGATACGAAGGTAGAGCGCCTCCGGCATTCTCTGTCTTCACCGAGTGTGTCTCGGCGAAGGACCAGCTTCTCATCTTCCAAATCATCCGAAGCCTGTCCGGACAAGACGGTAGAGCGCCTCTGGCATTCTCTGCCCTCGCCGAGTGTGTCTCGGCCGACGACCCGCTTCCGCCGCGTTATCCACGCTTCGCGATCCATATCGCCGCCGCGCTTCGCGCCATTTTTCCGCGCTCCGGGCCGCGCCGGCCGGGAAACCGGCGCCGCCCGTGCCGATACCTGCCATCACGCGATTCGGTCCGCGCGAATACCAAAAGCAGCGGCTCCGCCCCGCACATACCGCGAGTTACCCCGCGCCGCCCGCGACCAAACCAACGTCGCCTCGCACGCATCGACCTATGTAAATGCCGCGAGCGCAGTTTGTAGTTGTCATAGAATAAATTTAACTATTTTCTTGTAACCGAGACGCGCCTTCATTTCGCTAACCTCGCCCTCCGTCTGCTTCTCCGCACCTCCTTCGAACCCCGGCCAACCGCGAGCTCGATCCGCGCTTCGAAGACAGGTTGTTTTATGGCGCCCGAACAGAGACTCGACCGAAAGGAGCAGACCCGGGAGAACGGCAAAATGAAGGAGTTTTACTACCGGCTCAGTAAGAGCGATCTCGTGCACGAAATGGAAATACTCGGACTCGACACCGAGGGCAGCCTCGACGAACTCCGGAAACGATTAAGTAAATTCATCGATGACCACCCCGAGATGTTCGAAGCACGGGACACCCTCCGCCTCCCGCCCCCGGCCATAACCCTAAATCAAGACCCCCCGCTCACCCCGGTAACCGTGATACACGCCGACCCCCCGAGTAACTCGTCCACGGAAATCATGAACCAAATGCGGGGGTTGCATTTCGAGGGGAAGGACCCGTGGGCATTCCTGGAGCGAATCGACGAACTGCGAGCCGCCTACGAGTTTTCCGACGCGCACTGGCTACGCGGGTTACCCGAATTACTCCGACGCCCTACTGTGGTAGGAATAACCGCGACAACTGGACCCGCTGGGCGGAGTTCTTAACCGATTTCAAGGATACATTCCTGCCGCGACGATACCGGCTCCAGCTAGCAAACGAAATCCGCGATCGCGTACAAAAAGAGGGGGAACCATACGTAAAATACGCGACGCAAATACTGACCCTTATGCGTAGGGCGGGGGGCTACTCGACCGAAGAACAAGTCGAGCAGCTCTACGAGAATATGCATCCGGACTATCAGAGCCGCATCTGGCGGAGCGATGTGCGCAGCCCCCGGGAGCTGCAGCAGAGGGCAGGGGAATTCGAGCGATTGCAGCAAAAGCGCAAGAAACACAGCGCCGCGAGAAACACCGTCGCCGACCCACCGACCACCGCCGCCGTGTACAACCGAGGCGAGTGCTGCTGGCGTTGCAAACAGCGCGGGCACACGCGCTTCGACTGCCGGCGTCCCGCCCGAAAATTCTGTTCGCAATGCGGCAAAGACGGCGTCCTGACAAAGGAGTGCCACCCACCTCCGGGAAACGACGCCGGGACCGCGGAAACTCCGGCCACCCCCCGGTCCTCCCCGGTCACGCCCCGGCCGCACCTGAAGACGCGCATCCGAGACCGTCCACTGGACGCCCTACTCGACACCGGATCGGACATCTCCTTCGTCAACGAGCACACCGCCCGACTCGCGCAGAACCTCGGTTTCCCCGTAACCCCGGATGAAGGGCAAGTCCAGCTCGCCAACGGGCAGCATATCACGCTACCGGGCCGCGTCCGGCTACCAATTCAGGCCGCCAGCAAAACGATCTGGCATTCTTTTACAATTATGCCAAACCTGAGAAGCTCGGTACTACTAGGGGTCGATTTCTGGGCAAAGTTGGGACACGCCATCCCCGCACCCGGCGAGTCGGGACCCCGCGACCAGACCCCCGCCATCGCAATGACCGAGGGCATCGCGCCACGCACCCCAGCCGAAGCTGAGAAACTCCGGGAGTTCCTCGCGGAAGAACTCCCGCTCTTCGTGAGCGGGCCAACCGACAAAACCGCCCACCACATCCGAGTTAAAGAAAACATCGAGCCGATTAAACAACGGTACCGACCGCGCAATCCAGCCATGCAGGCCATCATTAACGCCGAGGTCGAGAAAATGGAACGGGAAGGGGTAATAGAACGATCGAATAGCGCGTGGAGCTCCCCGGTGGTCGTAGTACGGAAAAAAGACGGGAGCCACCGATTTTGCATCGATTTCAGACGGGTTAACGACGCGACCGAGACCGACGCCTACCCCCTCCCCCAAATCACCGCAACGCTCGACAAATTGCGCGGGGCGAAGTACCTAACTACGCTCAACCTCAAGAGCGGGTACTGGCAGGTGCCGCTCACCCCACCCAGCCGACCGATCACCGCGTTTACCGTACCAGGGAAGGGGCTCTACCATTTTAAAGTGATGCCGTTCGGCCTACACTCCGCCCCCGCGACGTTCCAGCGGCTGCTAGATACCGTGCTCGGGCCGGAACTCGAACCGCACGTCTTCGTATACCTCGACGACATTATCATTATCACGGAAACATTCGAAGAACACCTCCGGATCTTACGCGAAGTATTCCGGCGCCTCCGCGCAGCCAGTTTACGACTCAACCCGGATAAATGCAGATTTTGCGTCGACCGCCTACAATATCTCGGCCATATAGTCGACCGCGAAGGGATCCGTACTGACCCTGAGAAAGTGCGGGCAGTCGCCCAGTGGCCACGGCCGCAAACCGTAAAACAAATCCGGCAATTCCTGGGGGTGGCATCGTGGTACCGACGGTTCATCCAGGACTTCGCGACCATCGCCGCACCGCTCACCGCCCTGACGCGAAAGCACGCCCGCTGGAGTTGGGGGGAGGCAGAGGATACCGCGTTCGAGAAATTAAAAGATACCCTGACCTCCGCGCCGGTCCTCTCGTGCCCAGATTTCACGCGACGCTTCATCTTACAAACCGACGCAAGCACGACCGGCCTCGGGGCCGTGCTCACGCAAAACTTCCCGGAGGGGGAGAGGGTTATCGCATACGCAAGCCGCACATTGAATCAGGTTGAACGAAACTACAGCGCGACCGAGCTCGAATGCCTTGCTGTAATCTGGGGAATACGGCGAATGCGCGAGTATCTGGAAGGATACGCATTTACCGTAATTACCGACCACCAATCCTTCCGCTAGCTGCAAAAATTAGATGCACCCACCGCACAGAGGTCATTTTCATTTATCTAGGAATTAATAATTCAATTTATCACCATGTTACAGATTACGTTGGTACTCGCCTTCGGCTCGGGCGGCAAACTTCACACTCGTTTGAAAAACGCTACTTTCGTTTTAACCGGTCCTAACCTCTATTATTTATTTATTAAGATATTGTTACCGTACATAAAAAATAATTGTGAAAAATCTATCACACAGCCTTGGTTATTTTATTTATTGGATATTATTTGTTCAAGGTATATACTGATTCTTAAAATTACTGTACTCGTCACATATTATATTAAAAATTTAGAAAAACCTTGATGAATGTCGTTTTTTCCGTTTTTACATTTATAAAATAAACCCGCAATACATATATTCGTGTTTGTTCGTAGTGTTTTAATTTTTTTTTAATACCTAGATATGTCAGCATTTCAATCCGAGTATTTTTTTTTGCCAAGAAATGCCAGTGACTTAGTATTTATATTTTTTTTAGGTACTATGTCGCTAAATAAGAGAGAATTGTTCGAAGTTTGGCGTAAAGAAAAGACAATTAAACAGAAGAATTTATCGGTTTTGGCTTTTGTATCTTTCAAATTTGGTGTAGAAGAGTGTGCTAATGATGAAAAATACAACACCATTAGAAAAAATGTTTGTCGTTTTAACAGCAAGGTAGCTCAAATGTGGAAGGAGTGTAATCGTACATTAAAGTTTTTTGAAGAGAGACACCATCAATGGCTTGATGAAAACATCGAATTTTTTAGTAAAGATGTCGGTGAAAGAGGTCATTCGCAAAGAGGTCGACCTTCAAAAGATTTCAGTGAAGTTGGCAATCAAAGCAAAAGGCAAAAAATTTTACCATTATTAAAAAACTATTCTTCTGAAGAGCTAGCTTTTGCGACGCGTAAAAGCCTTGAAACCTCTGGTAGGAGAGATGCTGCTAAAATAGTACAAGAAGCGACCACATCTTCGCCCACTAGAGCAACTAAGATTAAAAAAGCTTACCATTCTACTGTATCATTGCCTACTAAGTACACACCAGAAGAAGCTCTTGCGTTGTTTGTTGATTGCCATTGTACAAAAAAATCATATATAATGATGCAGCAGGGAGCTAAATCAAGGAACGCGAATATTTATCCAAACTATAATGTTATTTTACACGAGAAAAAGAAGTGCTATCCAGACAAAGAACATATTATCATAACAGATATTTCAGCGGAGGTTAATTTGCAGGAACTAGTCAATCACACAGCAAGAAGAATCATACAAGTGCAAAGTGATGTTATTAAACAATTCCTATCTGAGATATCGAACGGAGTGATACTTTTGTACAAATGGGGATGTGATGGCAGTGCTTCACAGTCTACTTACAAGCAACATTTCAATGAAGAGACCAGTGATAGTAAAAGTGATGCAAATTTATTTGCTGTGTGTCTAGTTCCATTGCGTCTTTGTACCGAAAATGGGCATATACTGTGGCAAAATCCTCGATCTTCGTCCACACGATATTGCAGACCCATCAAGTTGATTTTCAAAAAAGAAACTCCAGAATTAGTTAAAGAAGAGATTCAAAATGTAAAAAGCCAAATTACCAAAATTCAAGTTACGAATTGTGTCATAGGCAACAACCAAATAATTGTAAAACACAGTTTCAACTTGACTATGATTGATGGGAAAACGTTTGGCGTTATAAGTGATTCATCCAATCAAAGTTGTGGAATCTGTGGTGCCACACCAAAAATAATGAATCAGCTTAATAAAATTAGGAACCTCCAGCCTAACTCTGAATTATATAGCTATGGAATTTCCAATCTTCATGCGTGGATAAGGTGCCTAGAGTGCTGCTTACACATTTCATATCGGCTAGATGTGAAAAAATGGCAGATTCGCGATGATGAAGACAAAAAACTGGTGAAAGAAAGGAAGAAGCGAATCATAAAGAACTTGAAATCCGAAATGAGTTTATTAGTGGATATTCCAAAGCAAGGTTACGGAACGACTAATGACGGAAACACCGCGCGAAAATTTTTCCGGGAATATGCTCTATCATCGTCTATAACCGGACTTAACGCAGACTTTTTAAAACATCTGCATACAATTTTAACTACATTGTCATGTGGATATGCAATCAACACAGAAGCATTTGCAGAATATTCAAAGGCTACTGCTGAACAGTATGTGGAACTTTATCCGTGGTATAATATGCCTTCAAGTCTTCACCGTATACTAATTCACGGGCCAGACATTATAAAGGCAGCTACACTTCCAATAGGATTGTTTTCCGAGGAAGCTCTTGAGTCCCGAAACAAAGAATTTCGGAAATATCGAGAGTGCAACACAAGAAAGTTTTCTAGGGAGGAAACAATGCAAGATTTATTTAATGCACTTCTTGTAACGTCAGACCCTGTGATATCATCTTTATCACAATGCATTGGAAATCGATCGTACAAACAAGCACTAAATAAGGAAGTTTTGCAGTTACTACAAGAGCCCGAATTACAGAAGGATTTGTTGATTTCGAGTGAAAATGAAGATAACATATTTGATTAATAAAATAAAATATTATATTAAAAATAAAAAATATTAATGTTTTAGCATTTGTCTGATTTGTCATTTAGTTTGACTTTGGATAGTCGTTTGAGATCACATGAAGGTCACTTCCAATTTCTTAAATGGAACTCCCCATATTATAGTATATATCTTTTGAAAGGGCACAAAATAAGAAAAATTTTGGCGCAAACCAGAGGTCGATACGTTGACCCGTTCAGGAGTTATTTAGAGTAAAAAATTGACTTTTTTGAACTTTGACCCTAAATAACTGCCGAACGGATCAACGTATCGACCTCTGGTTTGCGTCAGAAATTTTCTTTTTTTATGCCCTTTCAAACGATACGTATGAAACACTTTACTCTAAATTGTCGCGTTTACGAAAAAATCGGGTGATACGGGTGTTCTGGGTCACCCTGTGTATCTGAAAATGAATTTTAATTTAGTACACTATATAGCCAAAACATCCACGCTAAAGTATTAGTTGTAAAAATCAAAGATATAACAAAAATATATTACAAATAAAAATTTAAATGTGATACTATTTATTATTTGCTAGAATAATCAAAATGACCTCTGTGCACCGGCAGGTTGGGGCGCTGGGCATTCGAGCTCCAACAATACGATATGGACATCAAGTACCGCAAGGGAGCCCTCAACCGGGTCGCGGACGCCTTGTCGCGTCAAAACACCGCCGCCGCCGTCACGACCCCGCCCCGCTGCTCGTGGTACCGCCGGACGCTACAAGCGGTGCAAGACGCTCCCCGGGAACACCCCGATTACGAGGTGAGGGACGGGAAACTGTACCGGCACATATTGCACAACCTCGACTTCAACGAAACCCCGCCCGAAACCCAATGGAAGGAATGCGTAGCTAAGGAACTGCGCCCCGAGATCCTCCGCCGAAATCACGACGCTCCCACCGCCGGACATCTCGGCATCGCGAAAACGATCGCTCGCGTCGCCCAGTTATATTACTGGCCCGGTATGTTCCGGGAAATCGCACAATACGTGCGAAACTGCCCTCGGTGCCTAAGGCACAAAGTCGCGCAAACCCGACCGGCGGGGACACTACACGCCACGTCCGTCACCCGCCCGTGGCAACAGGTCACCCTCGACCTAATCGGGCCGCTGCCGCGATCGAAGCAAGGCCACACATGGCTCCTAACGATACAGGACCGCTTCTCCAAGTGGTTGGAGATGCGCCCCCTGCGCCGCGCCACCGCCCCCGCAGTAACCACGCACATCGCCGAAGCGATTATATTCCGCCACGGCTGCCCCGACACAATATTGTCAGATAACGGCACGCAGCTCCGTTCTAGTAAACTCGCAAAAATGCTCGCCGCCCATAACGTCCGACACGTATATGCACCGGTCCACGCGCCGCATTGCAACCCGGTCGAGCGAACAAACCGGGTTGTAAAAACAATGATTTCGCAGTACGTCGACCGAAACCACCGTAATTGGGATGAGCGCATCCCCGAACTCCAATTCGCGTATAATACGGCCCGCCACGAAGCCACCGGCTACACCCCCGCGTATCTCATATTCGGCCGAGAACCAATCTCCCCTCTCAACCGGGAGACCGCCCCAAGCGCCGCGGCCGCTCCGCCGGACGAAACGCGCCGACACCTCGAGGAGGCCTACGAGCTCGTGAGAGTACATCTGGCGCGCGCTTTGCAGAGACAGGAAAAATATTATAATCTACGACGCCGCCAGTGGGCACCGAAGGTCGGGGAGTGGATATGGAAACGCGAATACCCACTCTCCAACAAAGCCGCCGCGTTTAACGCCAAGCTGGCACCGAAGTTCCGCGGGCCCCTCGAGGTGCGCCGAATTGTATCACCGGTAATCGTCGATCTCCGCGACAAAAGCGGCAAGTGGAGCCGCCATATCTACGTGCAAGATCTAAAACCCGCGCCCGCCGCCCCCGCGCCTGACGTCAACGAAGAGGACAATGACACCGAAACCGACAACGATGAAAACACGGAACCGGGAGATAACGACAATAACAACAACGAAACAAATTCAGAGAACGACGACAGAGCCGAAGATTAGGCGAAAAACAAATTGCCCCACTCCCAAAAAGGAAAATAAATACCGGCGCCGAAAAAGAAAAGCTCACAGACGAGCCATGGCAACCGACCAGAGCGAGTCGACAACCCAGCGCGATATCCTCGCAGAGATAGAAGCAATCCTGGCAGAGCCGGTAGAATACGACCCGGTCTGTCCAGGATTCGGGACGACGTGGACAAAACTCTTCGCCCCGGGATCCGCCGCCACCGCCGCCATCCTCGCAAAACCCGCAGTCGCACCACCGACACGAAAAACCGTGCCGACGGTCGGCTGCGCGGTACAGCGCTCGGACACGCAGCAGAGACGGAAGTTGGAGTGGCTCACCACCCCGCCACCTCCACTAAGCCAGGCGAGACCACGACCCGGACCCAGGATCACCAACGTGGAGAAGGTGAATCTAGATCTTGCGGCCATACGGGGCCGCCCAACAACCAAGCCCCTGGCACCGCCACCGACACCGGCCAACAACCCGCCAGCATCGACGAAACCTCCGCCGCTACCGATCACCGGCCCAACGGCTCCGCCGAAAGCAACCACGGCCAGGATCACCGCGCCGCCGCCGCCGTGGCCAGCACCAGCCGACGTCCAACCGTTACGGGCGGAAGGGACACAACTACCATCCCCGATCCCGGTAGCTGTGGAGGACGGGCACATCGTGTGGGTGCCCCACTACCACGCGCACGTCTCCCGGCAGCACAAAACGCGGTCGAGAGGAAAACGATGGCACATCAGATTTAATGCGACCGGCTCTGTCCGCAGCATACGGGAAATCGGGCCAAAAATGTAGAGCGCCGAATTCGCGCTGTCCAAGGAGGGGGGTGATGTAACGATGAACCCCCAAACATGCATCGTTCCGGCAGGAACACCACGCCGAGACCACCCCGCCGACCACCCGCGGGGGTGAAGAACGGGCACGATGTGCCCAGCGTATTTTTTAATCATCTTATACGTTAGGAAGTCCGCGAACGGACTTAAACGCGGCAACCGCTTCACCGCGCCGAGCGGTGCCGAAGGCGGCCGAAGACCGCCGAACGGATCACGGCGTCGGGGCGCCGCGATCCCCGATCGTTCCGCCGCACCGGCCCGGCGCTCGCGATCGCCGTCGCTACCCCCACCACGCCGCGACGCCGCCGCGACGCCGCCGCGACGCGTATAAAAGCCCGGCGTCGCTGGCACAGAGCGCGATTCCCGATCATCCGTCTTCCAGACAACACCGATCCTGAATTCCCGCACAAAATCTAATCCGAACGTAAGGTAGAGCGCCTCCGGCATTCTCTGTCTTCGCCGAGTGTGTCTCGGCTAGCGACCAGCTTTTCGCTCCTATCTGAATCACCCGAAGCCGTCCGGATACGAAGGTAGAGCGCCTCCGGCATTCTCTGTCTTCACCGAGTGTGTCTCGGCGAAGGACCAGCTTCTCATCTTCCAAATCATCCGAAGCCTGTCCGGACAAGACGGTAGAACGCCTCTGGCATTCTCTGCCCTCGCCGAGTGTGTCTCGGCCGACGACCCGCTTCCGCCGCGTTATCCACGCTTCGCGATCCATATCGCCGCCGCGCTTCGCGCCATTTTTCCGCGCTCCGGGCCGCGCCGGCCGGGAAACCGGCGCCGCCCGTGCCGATACCTGCCATCACGCGATTCGGTCCGCGCGAATACCAAAAGCAGCGGCTCCGCCCCGCACATACCGCGAGTTACCCCGCGCCGCCCGCGACCAAACCAACGTCGCCTCGCACGCATCGACCTATGTAAATGCCGCGAACGCAGTTTGTAGTTGTCATAGAATAAATTTAACTATTTTCTTGTAACCGAGACGCGCCTTCATTTCGCTAACCTCGCCCTCCGTCTGCTTCTCCGCACCTCCTTCGAACCCCGGCCAACCGCGAGCTCGATCCGCGCTTCGAAGACAGGTTATTTTACTGTCTTCTCGAAGACGTTCTTAAGATGATACTTATTGATTATTCGGCTATTTCCGTATATTTCTATTAGACCAAGCCAATAAGAATGACTTCACATTACGATGTAACACATCTGATGTCCGTACATCTACCAGATAGCGGAAAAACACCGGGTAACCTTGCGCACCTATTTCACGGGCAAAGAACGCGCTGACATCCTTGACGCCGAGTCCGCGTAAATAGGCGTGGAGTCGACGGACGAACGTTATCCCAAGTGTTCACATTTAAGGTTAATCGATCGTAAAGTATCGTACAAGTGTCGTGTCGTTATAAAACTGTTAACAATTAAAGTAAAAATGTTAAAAACAAAGCATTACAGCGCAGTCGAAAAAAAAACTTTTTGGAAATATTAAAAAATTTCAAACATGTTATAGAGGTTAAAAAAAGTGATAGTTTAACACTTCGTGACAAAGATGTTGCGTGGTCTGAAATTTGCAAACGATACAATGATTGCACAATGATTGCTCAGGAGGTAAATATCAAAAGCTTATTTTGTATTGTATATATTTATTTACTGTATGTGTTTATGTGTATATATGTATATAGAGAGAGAAAGAGAGAGAGAACAGAAATAGATTTCACATATTTTTACTTTTACATATAGCGTACAGTTGCACAACTAAAAAAGCTATGGGCAAATATGAAACAAAGTCAACGAGAAGTATTATCGAAGGAGAGACAGGCTCGTTTTGCTACTGGTGGCGGTCCACCTCCTTCAGAGACAAACATCGATCCTGATATAGCATTAATAACACCTCATCTTCTGAAAACAGTTCCTGTTTATTTTCATAAAACATGTCTGAAAGTGAGTATTAATGGTGATTAATGGTGAGTAATCTTTGTAAGCAAATACAAAAATAAATTTTATATAGAAAATAGTATATAGGTACACTATTTGACACGGTCAATATAATTATAGAGATCTCTACAGATTGTTTGATATACACCCGTAATTTCCACCGTGTCGTCTTAACCGCATTACAAATCACCTCTTCAATATTAAATTCGTCAGTATAGCATGGATCTTTCTTTCGCTCATATTCCAGAAAGTTCGCTAATCGCCAGCAAAACATTGCCACAGCTGACCGAGTGAACAAACAAAGTCAAGCTACACAATAGAAAGGTCCATGCTATAAACAAAAGCGAGCGCAAATAAGTAACGATCCGCGGACCGTCACGTGCAAACAGTGACGTCTGCGCGATGACGTAGGGCTCCGATGGCCAATCACCCTCCCAAAATTCGTAGAAATTTGTCTGGAGGGAATTTCGACTCGGAGGTGATAAAACGACCGCCACCTCGGCGCGGGATCGATTCTCGTTCGTAGATCACCGCCAGAACATTGCTTTATACCGCTGAAACCGCTTTTCGCTTCGCCATCCGCATTTTCGCATTCGCTTAACCGCTCGCCGCTTTTGCCGTGCTCAAGTCTGTGCGCGCTCACGGCTCTTCACCTGAAAAGGACTGTAAATAACTTGTACATATCTGATTTTTTGGAACATTATATACTTTATTCTTTTCTGTACTTGCTGTCTCTCTCCTTGCTTTTGTGGTCGTCCTATTACCTCGCGCAATCTCGCGCAACCGCGTGCTCTCGAACAACTATATTATGCGACAATTCTAATGATGCAGACATGATTCGTAATGCTGAAGTAATTGGTGAAATAGATATTACAAGTATGATAAATTGAAATAAAATTGAAACAAAACATTACAGTATATTTCTATAAAAGATATAGAAATATATATATTTCTAATTATATTAACCTTAATACCGTTTACTTACAAGGTTATACAATCAAAAATATGTGAAACATTAAACGTGCATGTACATATGTCTGAAAAATAGTGTTGCTTATTGTTCGAGAGCACGCGGTTGCGCGAGATAGCGCGAGGTAACGAGACGACCACAAAAACAAGGAACAAGTACCGAATTGCAAAATAAACAAATGTATTTAATAATGTCTAATATGTACAAGTATTTACAGTTCTTTCCCTTTTTTCCAAGGAAGCCGTGGAGCGCGCACAGAAGCTACGGCTAGCGATGCGGCGAAAACGTTCAAAACGCGGAACAGCGGTGTGCAAAGCGGAGTACGAAAGCGGGTTTTCTTTGATCTGCGAGCGAAATCGTTTCCGCGGCGCAGCGACGGTCCTTTTAACACCTCCGAGGCGAAACTCCCTCCCTGCAAATTTCCCAGAATTTCGGGAGGGTGATTGGCCGTCGGAGTCCTGCGTCATGGAGCTGACGTCACCGATTTCACGTGGCGACCCGACGGGGTCGTCACCTGTTTTCGAGTGCTTTGTGTATAGCATGGATCGTTCCTTTGTTCTAGCGTTGTTGTTTGACTTTATTATTGATAACAATGTTAAAGTTTCTAGAAAGCTACTCCCGAAAGATCCATGCTATACCGAATATTTCCTTGACAATTCTTATGCGACATTTTTGACGAACATTAGTCACTTTCACTTCATAAAATGTTAGACCGAAATTTACTGCAAGCGTGCATGTGCTGACATGCAGCCGAACGCGACTTTGTCGCGATGCGAAGTTTGCGATCTCAAACATCCCGCCCGCCTCGTCATGCTTGACGAAACAAGACGGTGTGGTCGATGGCTCGCTCGATGAGGCGCCCGACGTCGCGGTCGAAAATCGATATGCGATCGATTTGCTCGCACGCGATTCTGGCACGTAGTGCAGGCGAGCACCGGCGGCGTGGTGCGCCTGCGCAGTGTCACAACGTGCGTCGATCCCGAGCGAGACACATAAATATTCGCGATGTACACGTAAGTAACGCGAGTTCGGTGACATGTGACAAGTGAAGCGATCTGCGAAAGTGCGGTGAATTGCGGCGGAAGGCCAAAATAAACGGTTAAGTGAACTAAATATTGGCAGAAGGCCGATGAAGACAATTACGCGAAGTAACGAGGATAAGTACAGGCAGAAATTTGACAAGACAATTGAGTGACAATGAGTGTCGGAGGACTCACGCATCCCTCGGCGGCGGCTGGTGTTGCGGCAGCGGTCTCGCGGCACTCTCGACGGCCGCAGAGGATCGAGGCTCGCGCGAGCGACGGCACGTGGTGACCGCGTGTATCTTCGCGTGCGCGAAGTCGTGCGTACGGGGTGTCGCGAAAATGCGAATAAGTCCGCGAGTGAATTGCCGTGGTTGCGTGAGTGCAGTGAGAGATAACGTGAGCAGTGCACCGTGGACGCGGGAATCGGTGGTAGATGGCCATGGCACAAATGACAGAGTGTGGCCGGTAACAATGAAGGATGCAAACTGACCCGAGAGCGCGATGCAGGACATTTAATGACGCGAGCACACGGACAGAATAATACGAGAGAATGTACGCGAGAAGCCTGACAGAAATGCACCGGTGCCGCGAGGAGAATCGACGGAGGGTGTAAGGCTCCGTTTCAATCCCCTCGACGGCGGGTTGCACGAGCAGCTCGGCGTCGGGAATCTCGTCGCTCTTGTCCGGCCACCAGGTTCGGTTCTCCGGTAGCCACGTTGGGCCCGTCCGTCTCACGAGATTGCCGATCAGCTTGCAAGTGCTGTCGGCCTTGTGGACTCGTTCGAGCAGGTGCCTCCACGGAGCCTCGAGCGATCTCCCGGGAAGAGTTTGCTTCATGATACCCGGTTGGCCACAAATGTCTTCCGCCGGGATGCAGAAGATTAGAGCTGTGAACAGACTTGAAAAGTCGCGAGCGTGTCGCGTTGACGTGGTGAGTGTGGTGGAGTCGTGCCCCGTGACGCGGGGGTAGACAGCAGCGGTGTAGCCTCGCTCGGCTGCGTCGGCGAAGCCGAGGATCTCGAGTGCGCGGTGCCGACGGTGGTTCTGAGGAATCTCGACGGTAAGGTCCTCTGCTTTTGCGACACGCTTAAGCAACGGGATCCCGCCCGCCGTGCCGGGTTCGCGCAGTTCGGTTTGCCCGGCGATCGCATCGTCGACAGGGTCCTCGCCGGTCACGACATCGTCGACGGGCTTGCAGGTTTCGGCGGGGTTCTGCGGAGGTGAGGAGAACGGCAGTCGGGCGACGTGTCGTTCAGCGGGTGTGCGTTCATCGAAGCCGAAGATCTTGAGAGCGCGGTGATGACGGGGTTTCTGAGGGCTCCCGACGAGAATGTCCGCTGCGCTCGCGGCACACTTACGCAGCGGGAGCCCGCCCGCCGTGCGGAAATCGCGCACTTCGGTGCACACGGCGGTCGTGTCGTCGATGGACTTGTAAGCCTCGGTGAGGTTCTTTGGCGGCGATGAAACCGGCCGTCGGGCGACGTGCCGGCCAGCGGATGTGCGCTCTTCGGAGGGTTGCTCGCACTCCTCTTCCTCGAGAGCTAGCCTGACGAAAGCGGAGTGAGCTTGGAGTGAGCGGCGGTGACCTCGAAGAGAGGTCGCACCACAGCCCCCTGACAGAATCCATCCCAGGATGGTCTTTTGCGCGATCGGCGTTCGCGGTTTGCCTCGGCGGAGACCATCCTCCAGGATGGTCGAGCACACCTCAGCGCCTAGGAGCAGCTCGACTGGGTCGTTGGCGGCAAAACGAGGATCGGCTAGTGGCAGCCCCTGCAGATGAGGCCACGTTGTGTTGCACTTGATCGCGGAGCCCTGGTACAGGGAGAGACGCGGAAGCACGAACGCGACGGCGGTGAGCGTGGCTCCGGTGGTCGTTGACGTGAGCCTCAACGACACTTTGCCCTGCGTGGATCCGGATTGCGAGCCGCCGATGCCGGAGATCGACATTCGGGTGCGCGATCGCGGCAGGTGCAGCCGCTGCACCAGGGACTCCGACACGATCGACACTTCGGAGCCCTGGTCGATGAGAGCTCGAACCTCGTGCGGATTCCCGCGACGGTCGGCAACGATCACGCGCGCGGTCGCGAGGAGGATCGCCTTGTGGTCGTCGGCCCGTCCGACGGCGGAAAGCGCGCTGACTTCAGCGGCTGGTGGCGGCTCGGAACTGTACGCGTCGTGAAGCATCGTGTGGTGACGCGAGTTGCACGTCATGCAGTTCCTGGTGGACTGACACTTAGCCACCAGATGGTTGCCGAGACAATTAAAGCATAGCTTGTTTGTCTCGGCCACTGTCTTTTGCTCACTGGCCGGCTTGGCCTTGAAGTCGGGGCACCCCATGAGCGAGTGCTCCCCGTTGCAGAGCGGACACTGCGAAGGCTCCGTGCGCTTCGCGTTGTGTGTTTTCGCGGATCGTGATGGCTCACTCGCGGTGTTGGCAATGTTCTTCGGTTTCGCGGCGTTCAGCGTGAGAATGCGCTTCGACATGAAGTCCGTGAGCTTCTCGTGCTCCGGCGGCTCGACGGAGTCCGAGACGACTGATTCCCACTCGAGTCGCGTACGCTGGTCGAAGAGCTCGACAACCAGGTGGTTAAAGAGGTCCATTCCGTGGGACTTTATGGGCCTCCCGATGCTCTCCTGCGCATTGACTGCGGTTGTGACGGCGTTATGGATGCGGCTCAGCTCGTCAGCGGTTTCTCCCTTCATTTTCGCCACGGCGGTAAACGTGGCGAAGTTGGAGCGTATCAACTCCCTCTTGTTCTCGAAATGTTTATTCAGAATAGCCCACGCGCGGTCGTAATTGTCCCCGGTCACCGTTAATGAACTCACTAATTTTTCAGCGGGCCCTCGCAGACACGATCGGAGGTAATGGAGCCGCTCAACGTTCGAAATCGACGAATTCTCACCGATGACCGACTTGAAGAGGTCTCGAAACGACGGCCACTCCTCATACGCGCCCGAAAAGTTCCGCAACTGAATACGCGGCAGTGACGTTTTGGGAGCGTGATCGCTGCTTTGCTCCGTTCCAACCGGCACTCTAGGCGACGCGGGTTTGAGTTTGCTTTCGAGCCCGAGAAGCAAACCGCGTTGATGCGCGTAAGCGTTTTCAACGGTGTCGACAAAGTCATTTTTTGCGTACTCACTCTCGCTGTAGAGTTGCCCGTAGCATGCCCGAATGAGGTCGTGATTTGACTCAAATTTGGCCCACAGGTCGTCGAGAATACGAATGCGAGTGCTCACCGTGCCGAGGGAGAGCTTATCTGCACCCAGCTTCCGGAGGTTGTCCATGGCGCGGGAGATGCGGCCGTGGATGTCGTACTGGCTGCTCAGCAAGGCGCTCTGATCCATGCTCATCTTGGCGGTCACTCGTTGAGGATGCACTCCCAAAGTCGCGGTTGCCGGTATTATCCGGCTCGAAGGACCAGAAATGTTCGAGAGCACGCGGTTGCGCGAGATAGCGCGAGGTAACGAGACGACCACAAAAACAAGGAACAAGTACCGAATTGCAAAATAAACAAATGTATTTAATAATGTCTAATATGTACAAGTATTTACAGTTCTTTCCCTTTTTTCCAAGGAAGCCGTGGAGCGCGCACAGAAGCTACGGCTAGCGATGCGGCGAAAACGTTCAAAACGCGGAACAGCGGTGTGCAAAGCGGAGTACGAAAGCGGGTTTTCTTTGATCTGCGAGCGAAATCGTTTCCGCGGCGCAGCGACGGTCCTTTTAACACCTCCGAGGCGAAACTCCCTCCCTGCAGATTTCCCAGAATTTCGGGAGGGTGATTGGCCGTCGGAGTCCTGCGTCATGGAGCTGACGTCACCGATTTCACGTGGCGACCCGACGGGGTCGTCACCTGTTTTCGAGTGCTTTGTGTATAGCATGGATTGTTCCTTTGTTCTAGCGTTGTTGTTTGACTTTATTATTGATAACAATGTTAAAGTTTCTAGAAAGCTACTCCCGAAAGATCCATGCTATACCGAATATTTCCTTGACAATTCTTATGCGACATTTTTGACGAACATTAGTCACTTTCACTTCATAAAATGTTAGACCGAAATTTACTGCAAGCGTGCATGTGCTGACATGCAGCCGAACGCGACTTTGTCGCGATGCAAAGTTTGCGATCTCAAACACTTATTAAATAATTAAGATTGGGTGTTGTTGATTTTTAGATGAAGATATTGAAGAAACAAGCAACAAAAAGAATCAAAACCCTTTTGAATGCAATGAAGGTAATATAACCAATGTTAATTACTTATTTCCGTACTTGTTCGCGAAATCGCTGATTAATCCCGGCGATGGAAGCGGGATGAGAAGGACGCGCGTGGAAGGTGTTAATTAATTATTCTGTAATATAAAATGTAACTCAGAACACAGTCTGAGCCGTCTTTAATACGAGAATAGATATATACAGTCTGACCTGAGAGTGGTGGGCAGTCTTTCGGAGTTCACTAAACATAAGAAGTCTTTGTATATCGTTCGTGAGTGGGCGAGGCAGTTATATTAATTACCCTCCTCGTGATGATTAGCCCGTGAGCCGGTAAGACACGTGGCGGTCGGCACTCGCGCACATGTGAGCCTGAGTAGTCGTGTTGATGTACCCGAGTAGAGCTAGATGAGCGGTCGCTTTACATGTTAATGCAGTATCTCGGCAGCTGTAATCACTGCGGTGGGCACTTCAATGTGTAGTCACAATCAAAAATGCACAGAGCACACGTCGTGCGTCTGATCACTGCGCGGCCATTTGTACGACTCTGCATGAATATCGCGAGGAAGATGTTGGCGATGAGCGCGCCCGTGCGTGCGCCAGCTGCCGCGGTGATCGGGCGTCGATACCCGATCGATGCTGCCATCTGATCGGACGGCGCAACGTTAACGGAATCTTAAACAGTACTATTTACTATTCCTTACCGATTATTATTTAACTGAATAACATTGTGTGTTTACAGCATTTCCTAGGAAGAGAAAAGAGAAATGGGATTTTGCTGATACGCGAGCACCAAAACTAATGAAAGGAAAAAAATCTACACACACTTTTACTAGTGAAGAAGATATAAAGATCGAAAAAATTCAACACATAATAGATCACGAGGCTGAACTTGCAGAGCTACAGCTGAGAAAGAAGAAAGAAAGACTTGAAAAGAGAGAGTAGTAAAACTGTAATGTTAGACGTAGACCTATAGTGAAACTTTAAGGTAGTTTGAAATATTATAAAACAAAGTAATATCTAATGTTTTTTTTACTATAACATATAGTTACATATATGTATGTTGTAATATGCAGTGTTTTTTTTTTTGCAAAGTATTAAGTATAATATGTGATACATTATTTTTGTTTGGTATACTAAATGTATAGCATGTTTATTTTCTGTCTCCCTCGACGAAATCACGTGTGCGAGACGTGCATTTATTCGTGACGATCGGCTCGCGAATGTTCGGTCGCGCTCGGCATCAATCGCCTATTCGCGCGCGCTGCGTGCCGGTCCGTTCCTGTTTCCCTCCGCGCGCCTCGCCCCCTTAGATAGCTCTGCGAGACTCAAGGCATAACATCGCGGAGAGTTCGAATTATTTTTTTGTGTGTGCGTTATTCAAGCATACTCGTTTCTACAATTGTATCAGCGGAATCGGCTGACTGCGGCTTTTGTTCATTAAATAAAGTGAGAGAAAAAACAGTTTTCTCGACCACGTTCTTACGAAGCAATCTTTCCGTGAGACGCACGTGGGAAGCATGCGCCCGCATTCTACAAACTTTGGTCCTTCGAGCCGGATATACAAGATATCCACAGCCTCAGGTTATCACGAGCCGACGAACTTCCGCAGCGTCATTGCAAGGACGCAGTTCAGTAACGCAGAGCAACGAGATCGTCGCACAGCCAAGCGACCATACTCGTTTCCGGGCACCGAGATCGTCGCACAGCCAAGCGGCCATACTCGTTTCCGAGACAGAGATTCTCGTCAAGGAGGCAACTCAGGGAAATCCAATCGACATCGGGAGGTGCAGATTACGAGTTCAGAGACTCGACGTACGACAACGAGAGGTGCAGAGACCCTGTCGAAGAGGTCAGCAACCGACACCGGGAGTTGCAGCGACCGAGCGGACGGCTTCTTTCGACACATCCGCCTCACGAAGGAGGCCTTTTTCGAGAACGCCACACCTAGTATATTTGCGTGCGCGCGTCATTAAGGTAAGGGCGACTGTTCAGTGTTGCGTGCCAATCAGATCTTTTTTTTCTGTCGTGTAAATAGAGTTCCCTTCCCCCACGAAATGGCTACCGAGGAATCAAGTGCCGCGTTGAAAAAGCAGCGCGCCGTAATCAAAGGTTCTTGCACCAGTACGTGGATTCGATAGCTGCTATCAATCCCTCAATAATCGCTCAGCTATAGGAGCGTAAATTAAAGTTAGACCAATATTGGTCGGAATACAATTCCGTGCAATCGCGATTGGAAATGTTAGAGAAAGCCGAAGCCAACGATCGCGCCGCGTTCGAGGACGCTTTCTATGCATTAGCCGCCATTTGAGAGGCATTAAATCCTTCGCGACAGCCGCGCAGTGCCACTGCATCGCCTGCGTCGGTATCAAGTTATCACGAAAATTCGAATACTTTAACTAACGTGCGTTTGCCAAAACTGGATCTTCCAACTTTCACAGGAAAATACGACGAATGGTTCCCGTTCTTCGATACATTCCAATCGGTCATACATTCTAACGCGTCTCTCAGCAATATACAGAGGTTTCAATATCTAAGAGCCTCTATTACGGGTGACGCGAGTGACGTGATCAATTCACTCGAAATTTCAAAAACTAATTACGAGGTCGCGTGGACGTTGCTCAAACAGCGATACGATAACAAGCGCGTAATCGTTCAAAAGCATATTCAAGCAATAATGGAATTGCCTTCCATGACAAAAGAAAATCGTGTTGAAACAAATCGCGGACGGTGCAACAAAGCACTTGCATGCCCTTCAGGCCTTGAGGCGTCCAACCGCTCATTGGGACGACCTCCTAATGCACATTCTAAGTGCAAAGATCGATTTGCTTTTCCTACGCGAATGGCAATCATCTCTCACGGGTACCGAGATACCTTCGCTAAAACAATTTTTCGATTTCATTACGCATCGATGCCAGATGCTCGAAGCGACAAACAAGTCGAACGCCGCGAATTCAAAGGCGACTGGTGCGCAGTCAAGCAGCAAGCGTCAGTCGTCACACGTTTCGACAGTCAAAACGAAATGTATTTATTGTCAAGGAGAGCACTCCATTTACTATTGCAAGGACTTTCTAGCGCTTTCGATCCCGCGAAGAATTTCAGAAATTCGTAGTCGCCACATTTGCTTCAATTGCTTGCGAACTACTACACATAATGCTAGTAACTGTACATCGGGCTGTTGTAAAGTGTGTCGAGCCAAACACAATACGTTACTTCATGCACCGAGTAAATCCACCGAACCGGCCGACGGGGCGAAGAGCGGTGACGAGTCAAAATCGGATAGCGCCTTCGCCGTTCTGGTAACACATGCTTCAAGGCCGATCGACGGCAGCCATATCATATTATCGACAGCGGTATTTTACGCGTACGATAACAAAGGGTCGCGGCATTCCTGTCGAGTGTTATTAGATTGCGGGTCACAAGCGCATTTTATTTCCAAGAAATTTCTAACTGTTCTCGGGTTAAAACCGCGAGATTTAAACGTATCAATAACCGGCGTGAGCGGTACTGCCACGACATCCACCCAAGCAGTTTAAGTTAAATTGCAATCTCGTCAAGATTCATACGCGGCTACTATTGAATGTATCGTCGCGGAACGCGTTACAGATAAGCTTCCGGCTTTCACATTGAAACGGAGCGATTTCGAATTTCCACACAATATCAATTTAGCAGATCCTCAATTTCATGTGTCTTCCGAGATCGACATATTGATCGGAACGGGACTATTTTGGGATCTGTTGTGCGTAGGTCAGATCCAGGCTTCGCGTAATCGCCCGTTGTTACAAAAAACGCGATTAGGATGGATCCTAGCGGGGCCCCTGGGCGATCACTTACAATCGTCATTAAAGTTACACGCTTGCCACGCGTCATTAACTAATATTTAATTGCACGAACAATGGAGCCGATTTTGGCGGCTGGATGATCCCGATGGATCCTCAAACAATTACACCCTGGAAGAAAGGATGTGCAAACAACATTTCTCGAGTAATGTGTCTCGAACCCCCCAAGGTAGATACGTAGTCAAACTTCCTATAAAAGAGCACATTATCAATAAGATCGGGGATTCGCGGGCTATCGCGTTGTCAAGGTTAAAGAGTCTCGAAAGAAGATTCCAACGCGATCCCGAACTAAAGGTTCAATATTCGCAATTTATCGATGAATACTTAGCGCTAGGTCACATGCGTCGTATAGATCCTCCAAGCGATGAGGATTCGGTATCATTTTATTTACCTCATCATTGCGTATTCAAAGCTACGAGTCAAGGAATGAAATCCGAGTTGTATTTAACGCAAGTTCTCCGAGTAGTACGGGTGTTTCTCTGAACGATGCTCTAATGGTAGGACCTGTCTTTCAATCCGATCTAGCATCCGTGCTGCTACGATTTCGTATTTTTATCTACGTCTTTAGCGCAGATATGATAAAGATGTATTGCCAGATACTGGTACATCCTTCGCAGACTTGCCTACAACGCATCCTTTGGCGAAAGAATCCCACGGATATCGTTCTGGTTTACGAAATGCTTACCGTCACATACGGTACAGCCTCAGCTGCTTCATTGGCAAACGGGTGCATAGATGATTTAGCAGAACGAAATGCCGTTAATTTTCCTATCGGTGCGAAACATATCAAACGCGGTTGTTATATCGATGACGTGCTCACAGGAGCGGATACCTTGCAAGAAGCGATCATAGTACGCGATCAAGTCATACAACTATTGCGACTAGGTTGCTTTGAGTTTAGCAAATGGGCCTCCAATTGCCCAGAATTAATCAAGCCGGTTGATAATCAAAATAGCGAACCAGTAACGATCAACGGCGACATGGATACGTCTATTCTGGGAATTCAATGGAATCAGTCCAAGGATACGTTCAGTTTTTTATGTACACCTGATCCTTCTCATAACGTTATAACCAAGCGTACAATACTTTTAGAGGTCTCTAGGCTATTCGACCCTCTAGGTTTGCTAGGTCCGATCGTAGTTATTGCAAAGCTCATCATTCAGGATCTTTGGCAATCGGGCGTCCATTGGGACGAATCCGTTCCTCAAAACATTCACACTCGTTGGTGTACCCTCAGGTCACAGTTGCCGGCGGTAGATCAGTTGCAAATACCGCGAGGTGTAAAATCTAATACAAGTCAATTAATACAATTACATGAGTTTTGCGACGCCAGTGAATGCGCTTACTTGTATTTTCGGGGCTTGCGTGTACTTTCGTACCAAGGTGGGTCACAATGCGTACCGTTCCGAATTGTTGTGCTCAAAATCTAGAGTCGCGCCCCTTAAAGCCGTAACTCTCGCTCGACTGGAGTTATCTGCAGCATTACTGTTAGCGGAATTGATGGACAAAACTAGCAAAACTTTAGAGTTAATGGACATTCAAAGGTTCTACTGGTTAGATGCCTCCATTGTATTAAATTGGATATCGTCACAGTCTCGCAGATGGTCGGTATTCGTATCGAATAGAGTCGGGGAGATCCAACGTCTTACCGAAATCAGTGATTGGCATCACGTCACTTCTGCGAACAATCCCGCCGACATTTTGTCGCGTGGACTAAATTCTTATGAATTAGCCAATTCATCCATGTGGTGGCATGGACCTAGCTTTCTTCAATTGAACGACAACGACTGGCCGAGTAGTAGCTTCGTTCATTTAGAAAACGACCTTCCCGAGCAAAGGAAGGTTGTTACCAATGCCGCCACTGTGGATGAGTGTCTCGTTACTAAACTATTGTCCGAACGCTCAAGTCTAAACAAAATATGTCGTATAATAGCCTACTGTTTGAGGTTCTGTAGAGCATACCGTCCAAGTACGCCGACCAAAATCATAACTCCCTCTGAAATTGCTTTAGCTTTACGTCTTATGTGCAAGGTCATGCAGAAACAAGCGTTCTCCAGTGAATACAAAGCTTTGAGCCAGGGAAAACCTATTAGCACCTCGAGCGGCCTGCTATCATTATCTCCTTACATGGACGAGACCGGGGTAATGCGAGTAGGCGGTAGGTTGAAAAATTCGAATTTACCAATTGACGCGTGTTATCCCATACTGTTACCTCGTAGCCACGATCTAACTAGACACGTAATAGAGTACGAGCATGTCCGTAACATGCACACAGGAGCCCAAGCCACTATGGCGGCTATCCGACAACGATTTTGGCCTTTAGCTTTGCGATCTGCCGTACGAAGGGTCATTCAAAAATGCGTAACGTGCTTTAAGTCTAAACCGCTTCAATCGCAAGCTATGATGGGTTCATTACCCGCGAGTCGAGTCACAGTGTCTAGACCATTTTCTCGCACTGGGATAGATTATGCCGGCCCAGTAATATTACGCGAAGGTAAAAGGCGCAACGCTCGCAATCATAAAGCATATATAGCAATTTTTGTTTGTTTTGCCACTAAAGCGGTCCATATTGAGTTAGTTAGCGACTTAACTTCAGACGCGTTTCTTGCCGCGTTTAAACGTTTTATATCGCGTAGAGGCAAACCGTCTCATATGTATTCGGACAATGGGACCACTTTTGTCGGCGCTCAGAAGCAACTTAAAGAGCTGTACGATTTTTATCTTAAACAGACGAATATGTCTCAGATCGAACAATTTTGTTCCGAACAAGAAATTTCGTGGAACTTCATTCCCCCTAACGCTCCGCACTTCGGCGGATTGTGGGAAGCGGCAGTAAAATCCGCAAAATTTCACATGACACGAATCGTTGGCAAGGTTCACTTGACCTTCGAAGAATTACAAACCGTGCTCTGCGAAATTGAGGCGATCCTTAACTCACGTCCCCTTACTCAGCTGAGCTCGGATCCGAACGATCTGAATTATCTTACCCCAGATCATTTTTTGATTGGCACCGCACTGAACAGTTTTCCTTGCAGCGATTTGAGCGACGTGAATGAAAACCGACTCATGCGATGGCAACGTGTAGAGCAGATCCGACAACACTTTTGGCGCAGGTGGAGCGATGAGTATCTCCACTCTTTACAGGAGCGATCCAAATGGCAAAGTAATACGGGTATTCAACTCGAACCCAATCAGCTCGTGCTGATAAAGCAGCAAAATTTAGCGCCACTTCAGTGGACCCCAGGTCGCGTTCAGGAGGTACATCCTGGTTCGGATAACATTGCCAGAACTGCTACCATTAAAACCTCCAAGAGTTCGTTTGTCAGACCGTTGTCTAGGCTCGCGATCTTACCGATAGACCCACCCTCAATAGCCGTCTAATTATTATTTAGCGCTAACTTTAGTCAGTAAGTCATTGTATCTATTGCGAATTATCTATGTAACTAGCTTTAAGTTTCATTCAATATTATTTGTCAAATTTTGCGATCTTATCCATTTAACAAGCGATACTTGAGTAAGATTGCATGACTCTTCTCATTAGTGAGTACTTCGGGTTTTTTCTTTGAAAGTTTGTCCTTTCAAGGGGGGCGGCGTTGTTTGGTATACTAAATGTATAGCATGTTTATTTTCTGTCTCCCTCGACGAAATCACGTGTGCGAGACGTGCATTTTTTCGTGACGATCGGCTCGCGAATGTTCGGTCGCGCTCGGCATTAATCGCCTATTCGCGCGCGCTGCGTGCCGGTCCGTTCCTGTTTCCCTCCGCGCGCCTCGCCCCCTTAGATAGCTCTGCGAGACTCAAGGCGTAACATCGCGGAGAGTCCGAATTATTTTTTTGTGTGTGCGTTATTCAAGCATACTCGTTTCTATAATTGTATCAGCGGAATCGGCTGACTGCGGCTTTTGTTCATTAAATAAAGCGAGAGAAAAAACAGTTTTCTCGACCACGTTCTTACGAAGCAATCTTTCCGTGAGACGCACGTGGGGGGCATGCGCCCGCATTCTACAATTTTATTTATAGCATGTGATACATAACACAAAAGTATTAAATGTTAAATATTGCCAAATTCTTTACTTTGTCAGTGAAAAATTAGTCAAGGTCAAAGATACAACCTGTGTTAAATATTGCTTTAAAATTTATTAGTTTAGACAAATATCCATATGAAAATTAAATGGATACAATTAGAAGAAGTTTAATTACAAAAATCCTTTGCTGCGACCAAACTGGCTAATATTTATTTAACAAGCACAACGCGTTTCAACCGAGATTCCGGTCCTTCTCAAGTGCGTACAATAAATTAACGCTTGCAAAACACTTCATTATACACAATGTGGCAGCAATGAGTCTACGAACTAAAATACAAAAAAAAATAAAATAATAAATTAACAAACTAAAATGACGTACAAAGAGTAAACTCAGGAATAAAATAGCAACGCTTACATGTTTTGTGTGTCAAAGGCGATAAAAGATATGCGAGTCGTAACATATTTAACAGACGTGAAATTCGGTGGTGCGTTCACTATAGGTGACGACAGACGACTGAGTGAGAAACAAAGGCAGAGGTAACCGAAAGCGCTCACATTAAGTTTATTATTTTGTCATAAATGACAGGAAGGTTATCGGTGTCCTTTTGTAAATTAATAGTGTTATTGTTTTTCTTAATAAACACCATTTTGGCTATCTCTCTCTTTTTAAAATGTTTCTCGTTATGTAGAACTTTGGGACTAGTCCAATTAAATTCGTGATTGCAAGAGGTCTTGTGTTTGCTGACCACAGAATGATTACTGGGATGCTTTTTAATATCGGCACGATGTTCCTTGATTCTAGTCACCAAATTTCTTTTGGTCTGTCCGATGTAACATGCGTCGCAATTAAGACAATCGATCTCGTATACAATTTCCATGCGTTTAGCGCTTTCGAGCCTATCTTTGCCTCTATTAATAATACGATCGAGTTTTTTAGGAACCGTATAGACCACGTCGAATCCTTTGTTCCTCAGGGCCTTACTAATACTCTCGCTACAATTCTTTATGTAAGGAATGGTGACAGGATGTCGCACAGTATGAACCTTGTCGTTTCTCGAATCGCGGTTTTTTAAAAGCATTAATCGTCGTTTTATGTATTTGTTATAAAAATATGTCGGATAACAATTATCAGAGAGAATCTCTTTAACAATACGGATATTATTCTCATGGAAGCGCTCGTTGGACAATAAAATCGCTCGGTCAACCAAATTAGAAATAACGTTAACTTTGTAGTTAATTGAGTGGCTTGAGTAAAAATTAATGTAGCGTCCTGAGAAGGTGGATTTCCTGTACCACTTTGTTAACAGATTTTCGCCATCTCTAATAACGGTCACATCTAAGAAGTTGATCGAGAGATTGGTCTCAGTTTCGCATGTAAAGTTCAGACGCGGGTGGTAACTGTTAAAAGCCTCAAGCGTGTCATTTATTTTATCACGTGGGATAATTGCAAATATATCGTCAACATATCTCCCGAATATGGGAACCTTGAAACTTAATAATTCGAGGCAATATGTTTCAAGGTCGTCAAGCACTATATTTGCAAGGATAGGGGAAAGAGGAGATCCCATGGGACTACCAAAAATTTGATCGTAAATATTCCCGTTAAAACTAAAGCTAGTGGAGCTTAGAACAATGTCAATCGCGTATAAAAATTGTTGTAAAGTTAATTTGGTGGCAGTAGAAATGTGACACCATCGTTTTTTGATGCTTTCCATAACAAGCTCCTTTGGGATGTTAGTGAACAGAGAAGTGGCGTCGAGTGAAATGAGAATTTCGTCGGGCAAAATTTTCAATTTTTTAATGCTCTCAACGAAACACCAACTGTCTTTTATATAAGAACGCGGAATAGAATCGTTCAAAATGTTGTGAAGATAACAAGCGATGTTATATAATGGGCTACCGACCGCGGAGACAATAATCCGTAGTGGAAAGCCGTTTTTATGGATTTTTGGTAGTCCATAGCAACTAGTCCCAAAGTTCTACATAATGAGAAACATTTAAAAAAAAGAGAGATAGCCGAAATGGTGTTTATTAAGAAAAACAATAACACTATTAATTTACAAAAGGACACCGATAACCTTCCTGTCATTTATGACAAAATAATAAACTTAATGTGAGCGCTTTCGGTTACCTCTGCCTTTGTTTCTCACTCAGTCGTCTGTCGTCACCTATAGTGAACGCACCACCGAATTTCACGTCTGTTAAATATGTTACGACTCGCATATCTTTTATCGCCTTTGACACACAAAACATGTAAGCGTTGCTATTTTATTCTTGAGTTTACTCTTCGTACGTCATTTTAGTTTGTTAATTTATTATTTTATTTTTTTTTTGTATTTTAGTTCGTAGACTCATTGCTGCCACATTGTGTATAATGAAGTGTTTTGCAAGCGTTAATTTATTGTACGCACTTGAGAAGGACCGGAATCTCGGTTGAAACGCGTTGTGCTTGTTAAATAAATATTAGCCAGTTTGGTCGCAGCAAAGAATTTTCACTACTCACTGGCGAAGTAAAAGTATTTGATATAGAAGAAGTTTATGTCAATTTATGTTGTTTTCAATGTGTTACAAGAGTTTATTTGTGTATTACATAGATATATAAAAATGTAATAGAGCTTCTATATACAAAAACTTAATATACATGTAACTAGGCTGAAAAAGTATTACAAAGATTAAATAAAGATTATTTTGACTAATCGCGCTTTCTTTAAATAAAACAACTTATCTATAAAATATATCTAGGATGTGTATGTGTATGTGGTCCACCTCTTTCAGAGACAAACATCGATTATGAGGCTCAATTCATTCGGAAGAGAAGCGTATGCGAAAAGTGTGCTTTTACAAAAAAGTTGCAAGTTGATTAGCTTTTAGCCAATTTAAACCGTTAAGTAGAGTCCATAAAAATATCTGCAGTTATGACTTTACTTGTTTGCCCACACACTATAGATGTATTATTATACAACATATAATGTATATCTATCTCTATCTTATCTCTAACTTATATCTGTATCTTATTCATATCTACGTAACTTGTCCATATTATCTATGTTGAGTTTTGAGTAATGTACAGGAAGAAGTGTTCTCAATACGTTTATTCTGTGCTTGGGCGTACAGGAAGGTTGTCTGTTATGTAGCACGACTCGTACGTCTCTAATACGCTCGCATGCGACGCTCGCATGCCACGCACGCTCCTCAATGCTACCAACGCACGGTAGACGCAGCGCCGCCTCGATATTAATCGCATATCCTACATCTCCTCCCTTCTTTCCTGATGGCGGTTTGCCCCTGGTACGAACCTCTCCGGTGGCTGCTTTCTACGACTCGATTTACACAGTACTGGTGGAATTTCCTGTTCTCGGGGTGGACTTGCTGGAGGCGTTGTTGATTCTCATGAAATCGAAATATATGATGCATCTGAGGCGATACTTAATGAATCATCGGTACTTGCTGTCCTTTCCTCTTGCGGATCTTCATAGAAACGAATTTTTCGAGAACGATTATAGTTGGTATCCGATGTACTAGCTTGTTGTCGGTTTTCCTTCGTCCACCGCGTCCTTATTTGGTCAATGTGTCGTTTGTATCGCTTACCCTCGTAGCTTATCTCATAATGTAAATCTCCCAGACGTGTCACTATGGTACCCGGTATCCATTTATCCATGCGAGGATTATTCGATAAGAAATAAACCTTCTGAGTGGGTCGGAATTCGCGAAACCGCGAAACGTTGAATTCGCCACGCTCTGTTGCTTTTGTGTGATCTTCTCGTTAATCGGATCTGGTTTAACGAGGTCCAGCCGAAGGCCCCCCCTCGCACCGCCTCGTCTGTGTGTGTGTGTGTGTGTGTGTGTCCACGCGAAACGAGGTGCTACATGGGTTCATGACGCGCTTTACAACTTAGCATGTACTTTAAGTCGTAAAGCGAGTTCCACGCTTTCAACCACAGGGGGGTGCAAGGGGGGGGGCCGAAGGCCCCCCCTCGCACCGCCTCGTCTGTGTGTGTGTGTGTGTGTGTCCACGCGAAACGAGGTGCCACATGGGTTCATGACGCGCTTTTCAACTTAAGTTGGAGCCCCCCCCTCGCACCGCACCGTGGTTGAAAGCGTGGAACTCGCTTTACAACATAAAGTGCGCGATTGTACAATGCGCAATTGTACGGTGCGCGATCGTACGGTGCGCGATTGTGCAGTGCGCGACTTTATGTGTCCAATAGTACTGTGTGCAATTGCAACGTGCGCAATTGTACTGTGCGCCAGTGAACCTCTCCCCTTAGAACGAGGGGATTTCGCGCCGCTCCCCGCGACAACCCGAACCGCGAAGTTTTCCCGACGAGTATCGATCCGTCATGCCGTGATCGCATGATCACGAAAACACGGCTGGTCGATGCCCGTCGCGGGCCCGAAGGCTACCGAAACGCGAGCGCTCCGGAATCAGTAGTCTCAAGTACTCCGGAACACGAGGTAGTACACCGCCGTGTATCCGTTCTAGTTTCCGTTTTAGCAATCCACCCTCGCTACAGCGAGCGGTGAAACATCGCGTATAAGTCGCGCCGCGCCTCGCCATTATACGACCCGAGCTTCTCGATTCGTCACCTGTGAACGTTTTGCGTACGTTTTGTGTCACAAACAAGTGCGACAGCAGTTGAACGCCGTAAGAGCGTTCGGCAAGTGCATATCAAAGTGCGCTTTCGTTGCCAAAGACGCCGTGATCGGCCGCATACCGTCACGTTCCGCGACCACCGCTTCGAACGGTTACCGAATCACGTGCGCGCACCGTGACACGCTAATATAAAGGCGCGCTCACCCGAACTGTATAACTTGTGCATTGAATAAAGACTTTGTGAATTGTTTATTCAAATCCTGGTGTTCAAGAGGCGAACCGGAGTTACGCCCGGAGTACAATTCGCCAACAATTCTTATATATATATAGTGTCGTGCCGCGCCTTGAATTGGAGCTCGGGGCCGGCACCGGGTTCTTAGGATCCGCAGGAGGGCGAAGGAATAACTCTCACAGATTTACGTGGTTGTATCAGAGATGTTTAATTAAACAGATTGGTCTTCTTACACAGGTGTTCTCACTCACTACCCTGACTCGCGGGTTAGATATACTGTCGACACGTGGTCTCGTGATACGCGCTCTGATCTTAGACTGCCCGCCGCTTATCGGAAGGGCGGGCCTTTTATCGCGCGGAGTCGCTTTCTCGATGTCGACTCAGCTGTCAGCGCTTTTGCTTCCAGGCCTTGGTCAATCGTCTGGCGATCGGATGATGCCCGGAATGCATTTGGCAATAGCCGAAACTCGCGCTGGCAATCGGGTCATGCCCGGAGTGCCACCTAAGATGTATTTGGCAATAGCCGGAACTCTTGCGCTGACAGCCCAGTGTCGCAATGAGGCCGACTCGGCTTCCGCATTACAACATCCCTCCCCCCGTGGAAAAAGAAAAACTGAGGCATGAGGTTTTTCGTTAATATTTGTGTTGTTTTCTTTTTCCATGGAAGTTACATTATTCTATTTTTCTAGTTGTTTGCGAAAGTCGCGTCGCGTATTTTTTTTCGCTTTCTTTTTTATTTTCTATATTATGGTAATTCCTATTCCTATTATGATTACAACTGTTGCGGCCCTAATTAATGTAATAATAAAATTTGAATAATATTAAGAAAGACCGAGAATAACAATAGGGAACGCGACCGCGAAAGCCTGAAAGAATTACGCAACGCCGACTCAGCAAGAGATGAGTTGCGCGATCAGCCCACATACGATCGAGCAACTCAGCGATATCGAAGGACAGGACGAGGATACAAAAGGAAGCAACAAAAGGAGACGAGAGGGCAATCGGAGTCTGGGAGCAGATCAGTAACGGGCATTTTCTGTAATAACGAGCAACCAGAGTTAATTATACGATCAGTTTATTGAAAGTGCCGTGTGTTGTATTCATTAATAATCCCGCCTCCTTCGTGGAAGAAAAGATCCCGGTGTCCCTATCCATAACGGGGCACAACAAATGGTGGCAGCGTGAGGGATCCATTGGCAGGAAGACGGGAACGGCAGCTGAAACAGAAAAATAAGTGAATTAGTGAGGCAGTGCAACATCCTCAACGGAGACACGGCAGCCAGATTCAAAAGCAACGGACAACACGGTAGCGGCCGACGAGGGACAAGCGAGCAGCGTAACTCGTGAAGGCACCGACCTACCTCAACGGAGGCTCACCGACAGATAAGGCGGCACAAGCACCGACCAGCAACATGCGACTAACGATCGTAATGTAAGTCGATTAAGCAAATTATGTAAAGCGCAATCACCGTAGATGTCGGAAAACGAAAATCCACCTGCGGAACTAAATCAATTCAATCGTGCGTAGAAATTTAAACGCGTACTACTCAAGCGAAAGCGAATCAGAACCGGAATTACACCCGAACAGCGTAGTCGAACGCGAATCCCAATTCGACGATTCCGTTGTAATTTTAGACGCGAGAGTAATAGGACAAAATAACTGCCCCGACGAAAATAGACTCCACCCCTCACACGCGCACGCACAATCCGAAGACGCGGACAGTACGACCAGTAGGCGAACACACAGACGAGAGTTCTCATTGACCTCGTATGATAGCAGCGTATTTAACCCGCAAGAGTATTATTCTGCCCCGAGACACGTGAACGTAATCGAGATGGCGGAAGCAACAAATAGCAACCACGACGCGAATAACGTAAATGACAACGCGCCGATAACCCCAGAGGAAATAGACGAAAAAATAAACCATCTTAATCGAGTGCTATCACAAAGAGGCACCCCGGCGAATCACCGTAACCGGATACCCGCACGGGCTGCCACGGGACGATAGAGATTCCATTTTCGACGAGACATTAAACGGAATCCGCAATTTACAAGATCGCGTAAATTAACTAGAAACGGCGAATCCTGAACGCCGCGAATTTCACGCGAAACGCGAGCCAAGTAACCTCCCGTTCGAAGTAACGTACGGACGAACGTCATACGATATTCGGAACCAAGCGGAACGCGCAATCGGATATCTACGTTTAAAAGAGGCACGAGACATGATACCCGAGTTCGATGGAACCTCGAGTAAATTACAAGAATTCTTAAGCGCCGCGTCATACGTAATAAAAAACATAAATCCTATGGAAGAAGGAACGCTATTAGAAGCAGTGCTATGCACAAAGCTAAAAGGAAGAGCGATGATAGATTTTCAAACGCGAGAGATGAGAGGTTTCGCACAACTAAAGAAGGAATTAGAAGTTTGCTATTTGAGCCGCAAAAGCACAACGCACTTACAACTAAAGTTTAATACACTTGAGCAAAAACCCGGAGAAAATGCAAGAGCATTCGGATTAAGAGCCGATAAGCTAGCGATGGAGCTATACGACTCCATGATAGAGGGAAGAAATCACACCATAGAGAGCAAGCGAACTATATTAGAAACGATTCAACAACAGGCATTACAGAATTTCCAATTAGGATTGAGAGACGAGATCAAGTTACTTGTCCGAGCTCAGCATTTCGCAACATTGCAAGAAGCGATTGCCGGAGCGAGCGCCGAAGAAAAAGTAAACGGGCCGAGTGGAATTCCGCCGCGTCCCAAAAATAATTGTGCGTACTCGCCGCAACCGCGTGATAACCGATCGATAATACAATGCCAAAAATGCGGAAAATACGGGCATCACGGAAGGGAATGTCGTACCAGTAGATACGCGAACCGTTTCTCCTTACCGAAACCCGATAAAACACCCCGCGTAAACGCGATAGATAAAGTCTGCAATTACTGTAAGAAGGCAGGACACATGCGCGAAGAATGTTGGCTGTTAAATGGTCAACCAAATAAAGAAAGAACAAACCACAACAAATCTAATAATCCGAGAGGACAAAATAAAAATTTTTACCCAAAAACGAATGGCCCGAGGAAAAAAGACAGTAATTCAGCCGCGAATAGCGATGAGAAAGACAAAGAGGACACAAAGCAGCGCCGACCGGCGTTAAAGTATCAGGTGTCACATATGACGAACAAGCCGCGAAAGCATGCAGGGCTGGACTTAATCACTCTGCCCATGCGAGAAGCGAAGCGCGAAAAAATTTTACTGTTCGATACCGGAGCGGCCGTATCAATAATAAAAGTAAAACATTTGAAAGGCGAAACAATGATAGAAGAGGATAAAATGGCCCTTACAGGAGTAACAGGTCATAAAGCCCATACGATTGGAAAATTTACAGCGACTATAGCCTTGAAAGATAGAAAGATCAAGCACACGGTATATGTCGTCAAGAATGATTTTCCGATTGAATACGACGGGATATTAGGAGTTGATTTTATAAAAAAGCATCAAGCATCGTATAGTTACGAATCGAACTCAATAAGAATAGGAAAAAGTACATTAAAATTATACCCGTATAAGAAGATGATTCTGAAACCGCGAAGCGAGACAATAGTACAAGTCGCGACCGATAAAAACTCACTAGGAATAATACAGGCAGAAGAGACAATGCCAGGAGTGTTCATAGGAAATTGCCTAGTGATGCCAGAAAATTTTCTATGTCCGGCAAGCATACTGAATTCGACTGAGAAGACAGTCGAAATGCTAATGCCGCAAGTAACATAAAGGCCATTGCACGTAACAAAGTTTTAGTCATAATCGTAAGGCCGTAAGAAAATAGACCAATCACACTCGATTATTCTTCGAGCTCAAGGAGAATAATCGACTGGTCTATTTCCTTACGGCCTTACGATTATGACTAAAACTTTGTTACGTGCAATGGCCTTTAGAGGAGTTAGAGCAAGAAGAAGCAAAAGAGATAGAAATAAACCAAGTAAACAAAGCAGAAGAAACAATGCCGCGTAGCGAAAAAGTCGAAAAATTGATACGCACGCAACACTTAAACGAAGAAGAAAAGAAAACCATTATGGAAATTTGCAGAGATTATAGCGATGTATTGCATGTGGAAGGAGAACCACTGACATGCACTGATATCGTCGCGCATAAGATTACCACGAAGGCGGACAGCATACCGATCAACGTCCGACCGTACCGTTTGCCAGAAAAGCACAAGGAAGAAGTGAATAGACAAGTGAAAGAGATGTTGAAAAACGGAATTATTAGACCTAGCACGAGCCCGTGGAATGTGCCGTTGCTAGTAGTACCAAAGAAAAGAGACGCATCAGGAAAATTAAAACTGAGAGTGATAATAGATTTTCGGTTTGTGAACGATCTAACGGAGGGAGATTCTTTCCCATTGCCAAACATAATTGATATCCTAGACCAATTGGGAAAAGCAAAATATTTTATACCACGCTAGACCTCGCCTCGGGATATCATCAAATTCCGATGGAAGAAGAAGATAAAGAAAAAACAGCGTTCTCGACACAATACGGACATTACGAGCATAATCGAATGCCTTTTGGACTGAAAAATGCCCCAGCGACATTTCAACGAGCAATAATAGCCGTTTTAGCAGGACTAGTAGGATTACAATGCTTAGTCTATCTAGACGATATAATAGTATACGGAGCAAGTTTACAAGAGCACAATAAGAGATTAATTGAAGTGCTAAAAAGACTGAGAAAATATAATTTGAAATTACAGCCCGATAAATGCGAATTCCTTCGGAAAGAAGTGACGTATCTCGGACATGTAATAACAGAAAACGGAATCTCGCCAGACCCTTCAAAATTAGAAGCAGTAAAAAACTTCCCGAGACCAACAAAGGTAAAGGACATCCAGGCTTTCGTAGGATTAGCCGGATATTATCGAAGATTTATTAAAGATTTTTCAGCAATCGCCAAGTCACTCACAAAAATGACCAGAAAAGATATCAAATTCGAGTGGAACGCAGAACAACAAAACACATTTGAAATACTATAAAGAAAAATTAACCACAGCACCGGTATTAAAATACCCGGACTTCTCCCAAGAATTCGTAGTGACGACCGACGCGTCAGATTACGCAATCGGAGCCATACTGTCACAGGGAAAGATAGGTCAAGATCAACCCGTGGCGTATGCGAGCAGAGTACTATCTAAAGCCAAGCAAAATTATAATACTACCGAGAAAGAATTACTAGTGATAGTATGGGCGGTGAAACACTTCCGACCATACGTTTATGGAACAAAATTTACCATAGTGACAGACCATAAATCATTGATTTGGCTATTTAGCGTAAAGGACCCCGGATCACGATTAATCCGATGGAGATTGAAATTAGAGGAATACGATTACACTATCGTACACAAGGCCGGTCAAGAGAATAGAAACGCGGATGCGCTGAGTCGACATGTGCCGACAGATATCAACAAGATAGAGAAGGAAAAGAATAACGAAGAGGAGAGCGAAAGAAAATACACAGAAGAAGAGAAGCAACGTATATTATACGAATACCATGATGCCCCTGTAGGAGGACATCAAGGTGTGGAACGCACCATAAACCGAATAAGGTTGACGCATAATTGGAGAGGATTAACTCGAGACGTCGAAGATTACATTAATAAATGCGAACTATGTCAGAAGAACAAGTTATCGCGAAAAAATAAAGCACCCTTAGTAATCACAGACACCGCGGACAAACCATTCGAAAAATGTGCCCTAGATATAGTAGGACCACTGACGGTGACCGAAAACGGAAATAAATATATCCTCACGTTTCAGGATAATTTATCAAAATTCAATAAAGCGATACCCGTACCTAATCAAGAAGCGAATACAATCGCGAAAGAATTTGTCACAAAGATTATCTTTGAATACGGTATCCCCGACAAAATACTGACGGATAGAGGAACGAATTTCCTTAGCGAGATATTTAAAAGCACGTGTAAATTATTGAAGATCAAAAAAATTCAAACCACGGCGTACCATCCCGAGAGTAATGGAGCATTGGAACGCTCGCATAGAACATTAGCGGAATACTTGCGACATTATATTAACGCGGACCAGACAGACTGGGACGAATGGACGCCATACGCAATGTTCGCGTATAACACGACGCCACACACGGCGACCGGGTTTACACCCTTCGAATTGGTATATGGCCACCGAGCGACACTACCGACGGCACTGTCGCAACCACCGAAACCAACGTATACGTATGACGATTACGCGCAAGAGCTAAAAGAAAAATTAAGAGCGACACAACGAGTTGCAAAGGAACATTTACGAAACGAAAAATCTAAGGCCAAGGAGACGTACAATAAGAAGACAAAAGAAATCAATTTCCGAGTGGGAGACAAAGTTCTCTTGCACGACGAAACGGTGCGTAGAGGGAGATAAAAAAAATTAGAATCCCCGTGGATAGGACCATACGAAGTAATCGAAAAACACTCAGACGTCAATTACACGATCAAAAAGGGACGGAAAACGACGCGAGTGCACGTAAACAGGATAAAGCCCTTCATAGAGCAATAAAAAAGTAGGCGATAGAAAGTAGGCGATAGTAAAAATTAAGGAAAATAAGATAAGTACTTACCGAACATCAAGCACGGCGGACCATCTGCACCACACGGCGACCGGTGGCCACATCCACCGTGATCTCCAAGGGGTGAATGAGCACCCATGTGCCCGAGGGTGTTAAGGCCGCCTCCACGTAGGAGGGAGGGGGCGAGCGAGACGAGGAGGGCCCCGCACATGCACTAGTAGGAGCATCACTCAAACTTACGGCACCCGCTCGCGCCGCCCTTAACCAGTACGACCGCATACAGGCGTCGCAAGACGCCAACAAATTAACGAGTTAATAAAAGTGCTCAGGGCTACGTCTCAAGAGCAACTAAACGGCGATGAAAGAAAAAACGCAAGGAGAAGGCATTATCAAGCCAAGGTAAAAATTCAAAGAAAGGTAACTTGAGTCCTTATCTTACAGGACGCTGATCGTCGTCCAGCACTTCGCGAAAAAAGCGAAACCCGAGACAGCACCATCGTACGAGATATGACAATTTAGCAGCGAGCCGGGAATATACTTTGAGAGAACCGGACAATTGCAACAGGTACACGGAGAAAAAAATCTTACCTCTGTGGTATGAGCGCCTTCCATGCATAAAAAGCATGTAGCGCTGCCTTGCATCAAACGCATGAATTTGTCCGTTTAAAGCATGAAGTAGGATATTATCCTTGCCTTAAACGGACAAATTCATGCGTTTGATGCAAGGAAGCGCTACATGCTTTTTATGCATGGGAGGCGCTCATACCACAGGAGTAAGATTTTTCTCTCCGTGTAGAAGCTACATGGAAACTACCCAGCAAACGCAAAAGGATTAAAAGATATTAAAATTTTTTAATACCTTTGAATCCCTTTTTTGGCGGAATTAGATGAAATTAGATGGGATTCGAAATGAGATGGTCCAATCCCATGGAATCCAAAAAAGAAATTTTAAATTCCATCCAATCCTATGGAATCCGTAAAGGTTATGGAATTGCATGGCATTAGATGGTTTAGGAAACGTCTCGCGCCTCCGTTGGGCGACCAAGCGCCGTTGTTCGTCGGTGAGTTTTTGTATGCCTAAGGGCATTACACGCACTACTGCCGACGGGCAATTAGCCCGAAAATGAGATTTGTAAGATCAGGCACCGTAGAGGGTCCCTTTACATAGCGGTCGAGACAAAACTTTGAACTCGAGAAGATGCCCCGGCGATGCGACGCCTAGCGGCGTCAATGCGAACTGCCAGTAATGCAGATACCGCGCGGGCGTATACTATTGTTGGCGCGTACCGCTACAGAGTTCAACACGGACACTTTTCAATCCCTATCCTGGCATTCAATGGTATTCATTTTATTGTCAGAATAGACGGAATTCAATGGAATTCAATACGGAAATTTTTAATTTTTAGTTTGGCACTTAATGGTATTCATTTCGTTAACGGAATCAATGGTATTCAATGGAATTCATCACGAAACTTTCCAATCCCTAACCTGGCATTCAGTGGTATAATATTTTTGTGTCGGAATTGGATGGGATTCAAAAAAGACAAATTCTTTCCAAAATAAGGAATTCCATGATATTAAAACTATTTCAATCCCTTTTTTGACAGAATGGAATTCGGAAAGTCCTTAATTGAATTCCTGGCAATCCCGTTTTAATTCTTTTCAATCTTTTTTCGTTTGCTGGGTAGCGATTAAAATCGACGTAGCAGCCCTAGGAAACCGATATCACCAACTTCAGGAATTTCTACAGCAAGCCGAAGATGTATGCGAAACGATAATCGCAAAGGACACGCAGCAGACGTGCAAAAACATTCTCCATACGATAGAGAAAGATAACAAAAAATTAACACAATTATTAACGCGATTACAGACCATATATAAAACAAATAATAATAAACGAGGTTTAATAGATGCGATCGGCACGATCAGCAAAACGCTGTTCGGCACTATGGATGCCGACGACGCAAAACACATACAAGAGCAGCTTGAACTGATACAAAATCAGCAACAGACTCTACGGCACACCGCAAAAAGTCAATTAAAGGTGATAAATGCCACAATAGGCCACATGGAGGCCCTAGAAAAATCGTTATATCATAACGAGCAACTGCTGACGAACGTCACGACACGGATACAGCTGGAAACAGCACTGTACGCCAGAAGAGAAGAAATAGACGACAGTTATTACTACTAACCACAATTACAGAGGATCTAATAGAAAATGTTACAGACACGATAGATTACCTCACATATTCGCGAGAAGGAGTCATACTCACCCGCTTATTACCGATAGAAAAAATAATAACAGAATTAAAAGAGGCAACGTCACAATTGACGCGAGGATCTCATTTCCCATTTAAAGTTAGACTAGAAAATTGGAACGATATACAAAGCTACGTAGAAATGAACGCGTGTTACGATAATCCGAACATTTATACGATAACCAAATTTCCCGTGGTAGCATACCCTGTGTATGAAATAATAAGAACGACACCATTACCTGTCTATAACCACGCGAATATTTTTACATTCTTAAGAATTACTCACAACATATTAGCAATAGATAAAGAGAATCATAATTATATAACGCTAGAGGAACGCGATTTTGACGACTGTAAACGAAACGGAATAAAATATGTATGTAACCGAAACTACCCGGTATACTTTATAAAAGCCGCCCTTATAGAAATTTAATACTGTAAGTGATTTTTTGGCTAGTAATTAATCACTTAAAAACACTATTAAAAGCACTGTTAATAGTGCTTTTAATAGTGCTTTTAAATGATTAATCACTAGCCAAAAAATCACTTACAGTATTAAATTTCTATAAGGGCGACGCACCATGCGAGGTACAAGTTTATGTAAAGACGCCAGGATATGTAAACACCTGCGAGAAACGTCAAATAATGTCAAACGTAACCTTATGGATAACATTAAGCGAACCACAAACGTGGCTATTCTCAACGCCGAAAAAGCAAAAGCTAACGATCCAATGTAACGATCAGGCGGAACAAAAAGTAGAAATCGAACGAACAGGAAAACTAAGTATAAACGAAAATTGTAAACTAACCACACCCGACATTATTATAAAAACGAAAAGACAAACAAATATGAAACAAATAGAAATACACTTAACAGATTTTAACATAACCCTAACAAACGAAAATAAAAATACTAACGAACAAGCGAAAAAAGAAATTAGATTAGAACCTGTAATTAGGAATCCGAACGAATTAATGGAATTAAGCCTAGACATAAGCGACATAAATAAAGAGTTGGAAAAATCCCAAGACACCCTAATAAAAAATCCCTATGTCATGTATCCCGTAGGATCGACACTTACTATAATAATAATACTAAGCGTAATAGGAATAAGTATCTATGTAATTAAAAGAAATAAAAAACGAGCAAGCGCCCGATCGCAAATACAGGGCGACCCAGCGATGCTATATTAAAAGAAAATTGTAACCGTAGGAAAATAATAAAGAAAATAAACCTACCTAATAGAAATAGAAACAGGATGAGCAGCAAAAAAATTGTAACGAAAACTACAGACCGTAGTTTCCTTCTCTCAAAGGGGGAGGGATGTTGCGGCCCCAATTAATGTAATAATAAAATATGAATAGTATTAAGAAAGACCGAGAATAACAATAGGGAACGCGACCGCAAAAGCCCGAAAGAATTACGCAACGCGAATCAGCAAGAGATGAGTTGCGCGATCAGCCCACATACGATCGAGCAACTCAGCGATATCGAAGGACAGGACGAGGATACAAAAGGAAGCGACAAAAGGAGACGAGAGGGCAATCGGAGTCTGAGAGCAGATCAGTAACGGGCATTTTCTGTAATAACGAGCAACCAGAGTTAATTATACGATCAGTTTATTGAAAGTGCCGTGTGTTGTATTCATTAATAATCCCGCCTCCTCCGTGGAAGAAAAGATCCCGGTGTCCCTATCCATAACGGGGCACAACACAACTATGGACACGGAGCCCACGGGGTATATTACATTCTTATTAGATAGAAAACTGACTTGGTTGTTGTCTAGCTCCTCGTTTATTTCCTCGAGATTCAGGCTTAGTTTAGTTAGTTCTGCGGGATCATTGATCACCGGTTCTAGCCGTAGTTCTGTTCCTGATTTTTTATTATTTTCGAAATTTTGTTTTATTGTTCTGAAAGTCAAGTTAAACTGTGGTAGGTGATTTTGTATATACTTGATGTACTCTCGTTTTTTTGTTCGTATCGTTAAGTCTGCCGTCGTTAGTCTACAATTTTCGTTTAACTTAATTTTTCCTGTTCTATTTATCTTAATTTTGTTTTCTGCCTGCTCGTTGCATTGTATGATTACTTGGTTTTTATACGGGGTAGAGAACAACCATGTCTGCGGTTCTGCTAAAGCTATCCAGAGCGTCACATTCCAAAGAATGTGACGTCGCTCGCAACTGTCTTTTTGTGCTTGTATATAGATTTGCACCTCGCATGGTGCGTGCGCTGTTATGAAATATACGGGGTAGCTTATGTCGCATATAAACGTCGTGTCGACCTGCGTACATACATCTGTCTAGGTCGTTTTTGTTCAGTGTTATGTAGTTTCGGTTTTCTTTATTTATAGCTAATAGGGTGTGAGAGGTTTTAGGAATTATCAATATATTTTTATTATCGTACACCGGCAGGGGAGTTACTCGCACGATTTCATACTTGGGGTAGGTGATGATTGGGAACGTTAGGATCGTGTAGACGTTGGGGTTATAATAAGCGTTTATTTTTACAAACTTTTCGATGGTGTACCAATTATCTATTTGTATTTTAAAGGGAAAGTGTGCGCCTCGGGATAGGTGGGTCGTCGCTTCTCTTAATTCCGATATTAAAGTTTCGAGTGGCAATAGTCGCACGAGAATTATGCCGTGTTTCGCATGGGTCAAGTATTCTAACGTGTCTTTTACGTCGCTTACTAGTTTAGCTGTTATTGAGCTTATTACTAGGAAGTGTTCGTCTAATTTTTCGCGGCGTACTAATTTTGCTACTCGTTGTTGTACTCGTCTCGTGACGTTCGCTATTAGGTTTTCGTTCTTGCTTATAGTGTCTGTTCTAAGGTCTCTATGTGTCCTAACGTGGCGTTTACAATTTTTATTTGGTGCTTTGCCGCGTGCTGTATCGTTTTCTGCTGATTATTTATTGTTTCTAACTGAATAATGGCTGATGCGAATACGAAAGGAAAGCTGTGCCAATAACTAGACGAAGAAGAAGAAGATTGTTTCTAACTGTTCTTGTATCCGTCGTGCGTCGTCGGCGTCCATTGTTCCAAACAGGGTTTTACCTATTGTGCCTATTGCATCTATTAATCCGCGTCGATTCGTCGTTATTTTATATACGGTTTGTAATCGTAATAGCAGTTGCGTCAGTTTTGTATTATTGTCTTCTGTTACGCGGAGGATGTTGTGACATACGTCTCGGCTATCGTCGTCTACTTTGTTGCACAGTCCTTTGACCTAGAGTTTTGAAGTAGATGGTATTTTACTTCAAATGCCGCGACGTCGATTCTGGTGACTAATTTCCACGTCGCTTCTTTTAGTTGCATGATGCCGATCTTCTCGAAGTAAAGTCCCGGTTCATCGTTGAATGCTGTTACTTCGTACGGTGACATCGGTTCGGATGTCATCGCACTCGCGAGGTGTAACGCGATGATGGGTATCCTGTAATAGGAATACTCTCTTGGAGACGTTTCTACTTTTAATCGTATTTTCTGCTGACTATGTCTGTCCACGGATTTCTACTTTTATATTGCTTTACGAGTCGCTTCAGTCTGAGTCTGTCACCGGTCTCGTCACCTTCGTACTCGATCGGGAAATCATCCTTCACCACGTACATAGTGTGGCGTATCGTTTTGCTCCCGAGATCCACTGTTGCCTTTATCTTTCCGAGCGTGTGGATCTGGTGTCCGGTTACGCTAATTTTTCTTCTCGCACCATCGTTTTTCCCTTTAGATTTCCTACTTTGATTAGCGTCAGGGTCGCGCCTGAGTCTAATAGTAAGTCCATTTTTCCTCTCTCCGCCTCGTGGATGGGCAGAGTTATCATGTCCAACGGGCCTACTTTGTGTTTCCCCGTTATCTGCGTCACTCGATACTCCACGGCGGCACGGGCCTTATTCTTCCTAGGCCGCCCTTCCTCTTCGCTGCTGCTGTTGCTGGAGGACGTTTCGTCGCTCGTTTCTCGCGACTTGTTTTTTCTCAGCGTGCTTACGGGCGCCTGTTTCGTGGCGTCCCTTTTTGGTTGGCGCGGTCGCTCTGTTTTTGGTCTTCCGTTCAATGACCAACACTCGTCCCGCTTATGCCCTACCTTCTTGCAGTAGGTGCACTCTATTGTATTTATGCCGCCGGGCTTGTCCGATCTCGGCAGCGAGAATTTGTTTGCTTGCCGGCCCGTACGGCAATTTCGCCCGTAATGGCCGGTTTTTTCACACTTGTGGCATTGCACGGTCGCGTTTCCCGCGTTTCCCGCGTTTCGCGCATTTTCCGGATTAAATCTGTTTCGGTTTCCCGGTTATCCGTTTCGCGGGGAGGGACCTCTGACCTTCTCCTTGGCGCTGGCGCCGGTTATCGCTTCTTGTAGACTTTGATACCGTTGCGCTCGGACCAGCATCTTAATGTCGTCGTGCAATCCTATTTGGAAATTGTGCAACGCTTGCATTTTGATACTGTCTAGGATCGCTTTTTGCTGCTCCTGCGTGTGTCCTTGGCCTTCTTCCATGGCCTCGTATAGCTTGCGTGCTAATTTTTCCACGCGTCTCCTGAATTCCTGCGCGCTTTCTCCCGGTTTCTGTCTTAAGGAGTTATGCTGGGTCTAAAATGCGAGTCGCAAAGTCGTGAGTCGCAAGAATTGACTAATCACAGTCGAATTTGAGGAGAATAATCGACTGTGATTGGTCAATTCTTGCGACTCACGACTTTACGACTCGCATTGTAGACCCAGCATTAAAGTATAGTTGCAGGTGGGTCATGCCGCGCTTGCCCAGACATTCTGACTCTAGTTCGCGCTTTAATTGCTCGAAATCGCGGATGTCGCGTGTGTCGAAATCCGTCATTGCTTTGCCCTTGAATTTTGTGCATAATATCGCTTCTAAAAGCATAGCTTCGTCTGCGGGCTGAATGTTTTTCATCGCGTACGTGCTCGCGTTTATGAATTCGCGGACGCGCTCTCGAGATTCTCCGTTTATTTCGGGAATCATGGTTTGGGCTTTCTTCAGGCTGAGGAACCCGATGTTGTGTCCCGGTTGGTTTCGGATGTCGCTATGCGTTTGCCCGTATGTGACGTCTAACGGTCCCTGGCTGCGTACGCGGCGATCTCGCGCGTCGGAGCGATCGTACGTGGCGGATTCTAGCCGGCCTACGCGGTCCTGTATGTCGCGGATCGCGCGTAGGACTTCGACTGAGCGGTCGAATTCTGCGGCCTCTGCGCGGTTCATGCGATCTTGCATGTCGCGCATCATGTTTAAGATGTCGTTGAGCACGGAGTCCTGTGCTCCCGACTCTACTCGCGTCGGCTCAGGGGCTCGACTTTGGCCGTTTTCGGATGGTCGCCGGTTCGTCGCGGGCCCGACCCGCTCTATTTCTGCGTTAATCTGCGCGGGGGATATGTCTTCCCGCGGCGCAATTATATAAGTATACATACGTTTCAAATTCGCGCACTTTTGCATGCGCGTGCGGCCACTGAGAATGCGCATATAGCCACAGAGCATGTTCGTAGTCGCTACAGCTCGTCGGTATGACAGGAATCATGACCATTTTACACTTACCTATATTTTTGCATGTGAAATGTAGCCAGGTATTAGGCATAAACAAATCTGATAAATAAATTGAAAATAGGTTAAGCACGTTTTCCGTGTTGATAAACTATTACGTAATGCGTTCCAAAACCACCACATATTCTACGTCTCACCCCCACTCTCCGGCAGCTAAACGATATACAGTTTTTCGGTTTTTTTAACGAAACCGTGATCTAACAAACGTTTTAATTAGTATATTCGGAACTAACAAACGATTCCGCATCGATTGACCACGGTTTGAATCAAAAATTGTAAAGAATTCTATATTTACCGGCTAAATTAACACTAAAAATTATTTTCGTGATTACGTAAAAACTATTAATTAACAAACATTTTAATTAGTTTAACAATCAATAACAAACGACTAACAATCGATTCGTAAAAAAAATGTCATAAGTCGAAATTGTCCGGCTAACTTCTATGAGATCATGAAGTGTGACGGATGCATGAACATGTGCCAATATTACAACACCAAAAATGTTTTACTTTTAGACGTTGGCTAATCTGTTTACACAATTCGACACGAGTGACGTCATTACCCGAATTCCCCCAGGCAATTGAGCACACCATGTCCTTACACCATGCATCGGACAGTCGTTAAGGATTAGGCCTCCCACCCCTTGTGGGAGGCAGATCTTGGGGGCGCGGGCGCGTGGGCGGGGATAACCACGCGTCCGCCACACATGCCCCCACATGAGAGGTGGCGGGTTGGGGAGGGTGTCCCTCCAACCCGCCACACATACGCGAGATTAGGCCCATGGGGCCTCGAGGCCATAGGGCCTCAAGACAAACGCCCAATCACAAGGCGCGGCGCGGGGGGGGGGGGGCGGACGAATCATTACGCTACCCGGGGTTCTTCTATCGCAAACGCGCCGAGAAGGACACCCGCGGGGTTTTAGCCGGTAGAAATCCGGCACTCCCCTTGCCTCTCCCCGGAGGCAGGGGGGTCTTCCCCTTTCTCTTACAGAGGGGGCTACTGGGCCATATACCGGGCTTAGGCCCGGGAACCCAGTAGTCGAAGATTTCCCCGCGTTAAAAAAAAATGACTGCTTATGTTTATAAGTACATACGTTTAAATAATATAACATTTATAACATTAATAACATTTATTGAGAATCGATGTCTAATTAAAATTTTATATTAGATTTTGAAATAATACCGTTATGATAGAAACTTGATAGACAAATGAATAAAAAAAAATGTTTGTAAATAAGATAACCTCTTTGGCATTATTTTAGACAATACTTTAAAAATACATGATTGTGTTACATAATTATAATTTTAATGAAGTTAAGGTAAATCTAAAGGAGAGCTCCCTCCTCACCGATTTCGCTGAATTTAGGCTCAATCGACGCGTTTTTGCACAAAACGAACGAATCTGGCAGAAAAAAGCCCCGCTCTGCCCCGCGAAGCGAAATATTAACTGTTAAAATTGACGACTATCAGGTTATGAGACCTGTCATACCGACGCGATGTAGCGAAGCGACCACGAACAACGAACATGCCCTCTGCTGCCACATGCGCATGCTCCGTAGCCGCACGCGCATGCAAAAAAAGGTCACGTGACAACTGTCTGCTTGGTAAGTCAGAAGTGTAACATATAATTCGAAATGATATTCTTTCGGCGTATAGATTAGTGACGCTTTAAAAGTATTTAAGTGTTTAAAGCGCGTCAACTAACCTATGTAGAGCACACATGTGTGTGCCCTGCTTGAACGAAAATCACAACTTCTATAAAGCAGGACATACACACGTGTGTGTGTGCCCTGCTTTAAGGAAAATCACAACTTCTATAAAGCAGGGCATACACACGTGTGTGTGCCCTCCCTGACGGAAAAAATTTCTATGAATAACTACAAAATTTAACTAGAAATAGAAATTTGTTGAAATATTTAATTTTTTGTAGAAATAGTTATTTTTTTGTAGAAATATCTACGAAATAGTACCACAAATTACAATGTTCTCAAATCAAGAAATTATTACAAGTAGTATTTTATGAAAAACTACAATTTTATAAAAAATAGTACAAAAATCTACAAATTTTGTAAATTTAAGAAGAAACACAAAATCTTAAAAAATTAAAACATCTGCTTACTTGTAAAATACTACAATTATTTATAAATGACTATGTAACGGTCTGACTTTAATATCGAACGCGGACTAGTTTACGGGATCGGGAGTTTGATGAAAGGCCCAGAGACAGTAGTCAGTTTGCGATACACATGTATTTCTTTATTTTATTCAACTCGAGATGCGGTATGACATACAAAGCCTAGTTCAGAGCGATATATTACAACGAGCGACAGCGCCGGTGCGCTGGGCGGTATATGCGGCCTAATAACGGGACGCGGGTTTACAGAAAATAACGAAGCGTGGTATATTATATACGAACAGAACGGTTACAGATTTATATACGAACGCGGTTACAGAGAACACCCAAGAACACCGCAGGCGCGGTATATATGACGACAGGCGGTAGTGCGTGCGAACTCGCGTAGTACGACGAACGCGGAGGTATAATCACGGTCTTACATACAGGTCTGGAGACTACCGCTAATTCTAGTGGTGGGGGCATGGTCGCTTATCGAAGATGCATTTAGTTTCTAGCATAACCACTACTCGTCGCTGTCATCGAAGTCCGCAGATGAACGTAACCCGAAAACTCGTATAGCTGAAGCTAGCAGCGGGCGCTAACAGCGAAACGTCTCGCGGGAAGGAGACGTTGAAATGTCATGTGGGTTCCTCGGGGGGCTACGAACGTATCGTAGGCTAATTATTATCGGCCACTGGGCTTTTTTGAGATATAATTAATTAATAAAGATTAAATATATCTATATATATTTTTTTAACAATATTCAAACAATTTTTTCATTGATTTGATATAACAATGTTTTAATTAATTGTTATTGATTATTCGATAAATAACTGTAGAATAGCAAAGAGCGATTTTCTCCAAATTTTTAGGGAATCACGTTCTTGTGATAACAAAACAATTTAGCAAGTATTTGCGACAAGACGCGGTTTCCCTTAATTATTATTAATTTTTTATTAATAATTTATTCTACAGCGATTGATAGCAAAAAGCGATTTTCTCCAAATTTTTAGGGAATCACGTTCTTGTAATAACAAAATAATTTAACAAGCATTTGCGACAAGACGCGGTTTCCCTTAATTGTTATTAATTTTTTATTAACAATTTATTCTGTAGCGGTCTTTAAATTATTTGGTGAGAATCGCTCTTTGTTAAAGACCGCTAGAGAATAAATTGTTAATAAAAAATTAATAACAATTAAGAGAAACCGCGTCTTGTCGCAAATACTTGCTAAATTATTTTGTTATTACAAGAACGTAATTCCCTAAAAATTTGAAGAGAATCGCTCTTTGCTGTCGACCGCTAGAGAATAAGTTGTTAATAAAAAATTAATAATAATTAAGGGAAACCGCGTCTTGTCGCAAATACTTACTAAATTGTTTTGTTATCACAAGAACGTGATTCCCTAAAAATTTGGAGAAAATCACTCTTTACTATATTCTACAGTTATATTTATCGAATAATTAATAACAATTAAAACATATTTTTATATCAAATCGATTTCAAAAACAGTTTGAATATTGTTAAAAAAAATATATAGACATATTTAATCTTTATTAATTAATTATATCTCAAAAAAGCTCAGTGGCCGATAATAATTAGCTATACCCACAAAAATAAAAGAAAAAGGATAAAAATAAACATATAAAAAGATATTTCTATTTGTTCTTAATTTTCAGAATAAAAACTCGTATTTATTTTATATATCTACATATTTCATTAATTTATAGTCTTAAATTATTTAAAGCATTATTATTTATCACATTGCTTTGTGAAAGGATTAAAAAAAAACTTTAGGGCACGGAGATTCGAACCCATAATGTCGAGACTACGAAGTTGACACAAAACCACTCCGCCAAATTTCATATGACAGATATCCCTCCCGGCCTCCGGCGTCCCTCGCCACAACGTGAACATCGATCACAACGACTCTAGTGGCTATTAGAGAACTTAAAAACAACTTCATTAAGCGACCTACCCCCACCACTGAAGTTTCTAGACCTGTATGTAAGACCGTGGGTATAAGACCCTACGGTCGCGGCGCGGCACCGTGGTGCGGGTGCACCCGGTGCGGTATATCGAGAAGGCTGATAACGTGGGCGGGAGCGCGATATGTACAACGGAGGATTGCGGAATCCCAGGGTTACGGTCGCGAGAACCCTCGCTACGAGACCGAGCACGCTCGACCGCGCGGTGCCGTGGCCGTCGGGGTCAGTGTCAGGGAGCTCGGGGACACTCTGAGAACCCTCAGTAGAGGCCCAAACGCTGGACCTCGTTTTGCGTGTCGCCCTAAGATCTGGAAGGTAGGCTTCGTCAGGACTCCTGACTCAGGAGTAGCGGAGAGCCGTGGTAAAGACGAAGTGCCGTTTCGTCGAGCGCGCCGGCTTTTTATACCGCTCGGCGCGGCGAGCTTGGCAGGAGGGAGGCCGATCGTCAGGCGATGGCGTGGTGGTGGGAGCGGCGCGATCCCGTGTGCTCGCTTCGGCGAGGATCGGCTCGCTTCGGCGCTCGTCGGCGTCGTGCGGGGAGGCACCGGTGCGGCGGATTTCCCGCGCACACGGTGCGTTTCGAATAATTAAAAATTGTAGGCGCACCGCGCCCTGTCCTCGCCCGACGGAGGATCGGTCGGGCGGCATCCGGCGGGTGGTGGCCGGGGACGATGCCTTGGCGTAAAGCTCTGTGTCCACGATACAAGAAATTGGACAAAGAAATTGAACCAAGTTCTTTGCGCAAGAAGCAATGTCTTGTATAGAAACAGATGGCGCTGCGATAGAAAACTGTGATGGAAATAATCGATTCTGGCTGCGGTCCACTTGACGCTACAAATACTTCGGAGCATTCTTCTTCTCCTTCTTTCTTCATTGAAAGCATTTGTAGCGTCAAGTGGACCGCAGCCTCTATTAACCGCCCGGTGCCAGTAACCTCAAAAAAGAAGGAAGGATCAAGATGATGCACGAAACGATGTGTAGGTTACTTTAATTAGGTTACTTTAATTATTTATGCAAAAAAATGTTATTGCAACATTTTCATAATAACGTCATCTGTTATGTATTTTGATCAGATTTCTAACATATCTTTGTATATACATATAGAGAAATGTTCCACATGGGACACTTCCTACATCTCCGAGTGAAGAAGGTGATGCTGCACAAGAATCGCGTTCATCATTGCCTGCAAATCGTTACATCTCCGATTAGTGTTCTTATACCACGCAATTCGCATGTTCGATAACGAAACGATTCAACGTCTTCATGAGTTTCGTGGCAATTGGTAACAGGGACTGGTATTTTATGTAGTTCCACGATTGCTAATGCTCCACGCCTGGACAACATATCAACGCTCGATTCAGATTGTAACCCATCACGTGCTACTTGCCATAGAGCCTGGCGTACACCGTAAGAACATAGCGCAAACGTAAATAACGATACACAGTGAGTATTAAATACGTGAAACTTGAATACGAACTGGATTGCTTGCTCATACGTTTTATAGTCCTGGAAAATAACGTATATACAGTTTCAGATGCTTGTGACGATTTTGAAGAATGAATAGCTCAACGACAATGAACAAATTAAAAAGGTTGTTAACTCTTGCAACTATTGCTATGGCTGTAGAACATCATGAAAAGCAGCAAAAAGAACAAGAAAAACAAAAGCGACGACGAACACGGAGATGGTGGACAAGAGAATGGATTCTACGAAGACAACGTCAATTAAGAGGATCGCTTCATTTAGCACACAGTGAACTTCTCTATGAAGATGTTGAGTCTTTTCATTCATTTTTCAGGATGGAACCGCGTTTATTTAACATTTTATTGGATAAAGTATCTTCATTTATCCAAAAACAAGACACAATTATGCGACAATGCATTCCGCCGAGTCAAAGATTATCTATAACTCTACGATACTTGGCAACTGGGGATTCATATCGGAGTCTAGAATTCACAACAAGGATACCTACTTGTACCTTATCACGTATCATACCTGAAACGGTCAGAGTAATCTACGAGGTACTAAGAGATGAGTATTTGAAGGTAAATATTTAAACGATAATTTTTATTTTCTAGTACAAAATACATCAAGAATACTTAACGTAAAACACATAATATTATAGATTCCAGATACAGAAGATGAGTGGAATCGTGTTGCTGAAGACTATATGACACAATGGGATGTGCCAAACTGCATCGGTGCATTAGACGGCAAACATATTCAGTTTAAAGTTCCTCTGAGCCAAGGATTGTTGTACCGTAATTATAAAGGAACTGACAGTATAGTCCTTCTGGCACTAGTAGATGCGAATTACCTGTTTCTGTACGTAAATGTCGGAGTAAATGGGCGAGTGAGTGATGGTGGAGTTTTTCGAGACAGTGATTTATCTCGATTACTAGAGAGTCCTGCAAATCCACTGAATATTCCATCAAATAAACCACTCCCTGGGATGACTGAACCAATGCCATATGTTATTCTAGCGGATGCTGCTTTTCCTCTTCGCAACAATATTTTAAAGCCGTATCCATTCCGAAACATGACGCATAGTGAACGCATTTTCAATTATAGACTTTCTAGGGGTCGTAGAGTTGTAGAAAATGCTTTTGGAATTTTGGCAAACCGATTTCGTGTACTGCAAACTGTAATTTACTTACCGGTTGAGACAGTACAAAATGTAACTTTAGCTTGCTGTGCATTGCATAATTTTATAGGTAAAGCAGCATTTAATGGAATAACAAATGTCAAAGACATCAATTTTGACTCATCAATATATAATAATCAGTTACAAAGTCTACATGTAACTAATGTTCGTCCAAATCGAAATTCTCTTCATGTACGTTCAACGTTTAAACAATATTTTAATACAGTCGGTTCGGTTTCTCTGCAAGAAAATATGGTACAATAATATGAGTAATGAGATATAAGTAATCTATATATATATAATGAAAAGGCTCCACAAACTTGAAGAAACGCATATACGCCCGCGTATAAATATATAGTATATATTTTAGTATAATTATATAAATATATATAATAAGTAATATAAGTATATAATAATAATAAGTATATTAAGTATAAAATTAAGTATAACTAGTATATTATATAATAGTAAGTGTATCAGTAATAAGTAATAAATAATAAGTATATAAGTAATGAACTAATGAGATGTAAGAGATATAAGTAATGAGAATTAGCTCAGGTAACAATACTTGAAACAATAATTAGGTCGTCAGAATAATTGTAGACATAGCTCCAATATAGTTATACTTTTTATTTTTTTAATACCATTTTTTACAAAAAACTTTGTTCAGCATAAGTGAGCGGCATTGTGAGGAAAAAAACAAAGAAACATTAAAATTTGAACATGTATGTAAAAATAAAAATAAATAAATGTAATCGATATAGTTTGAAGTTATTGTTAATTATTTTCATTGCACAGCACTGTCTATATCCTGCGCTTCTTGAACGAGATTTAAAATATTGACTTGTAGTCTCCGTAAACGTCGTCTGTCTTTTATGCACTGCATTTCTGACTTCAAAAATAATAGCCAATGATGAAGACCAGCGTCTTCTTCCTTTCCTTCCTGTTTCTGATCATCTTTCTTTATGTCTTTCAACGCAGCGTTGATGTTTGTCCAAAATGCTTCGCTAGTATTTTCGTTTGGTTCTACTTTTTTCCTTTTGCTTCCTTTACCCGATGTGAGCTGCGAACCTGACGCACTGGAAGTTTCAGAATGCACACTCTGTGTTTCGATAATTTCTTCTGTTTCATTATGTGGAATAGACGTCGTTGCTGAAGAATTTGTAGTCTTGATAGGGGTTGAATTACAAAAATCTGTAAAGTAAGACTTTATAGTCATGGCTTGTTGCAAAATAAAATAGATTAGTGCGTAAATTTATGTTATACCAGTAATTTTTGATACATATTCAAATAAATAATGGATTTGATTTTACCTTTTCTTGATATATTATGGCTGTTATTTGATCTCAATACTTGTTGTACATCCGTGAAAAATAAGTCATCTATATTCTCATCGTTTTCGCATTCTTGAGAGGATGTAGATGTATCAACATATGATTTTGCGACAATATTTTTTGATACAGAGGATTCGCCTTTTCTGGATGCTACATGAGGTGCCAAGAAACTTAATTCTTCAAATAGCCACCAAGTTGGTTTATATACGTCGTCTGCACCAGCTCCGCTCGATTTAGATTTTTGAATTTTATTAGTTTGCTCCAAGTATTGTGTTCTTAAATTAGCAATTTTTTTCTTTATTACATCTACGGTAACCACACAACCACTCAGTTCGAAGAGCTGCTCAGCTATTGTTTGCAGAGCTTTCAATCTTTTATCTCGATTATGATAATCTCCGCTCTTTTGTACGTATAAACAAGGATGTTGCTGATATAATAACACCAACATCCTGGTTTGCTCTTTTGTTAAGTCCACAGATCCTGAAATTATTACAATATATGTATAGTATAAATATAATAATATAATATAATAAATATAAATATATTTTATCCAAATATTTTGTTATATATTATATTTGTATTATCTTATTTTTGTTATATATATATATATATATATATATATAACAAAAATAAGATAATACAAATATAATATATAACAAAATATTTGGATAAAATAAATAGACCTACTAGTAACTATACAAATAATTTAACTTCTATAGAATCAAAATATGATAAAATTAATATTTACCTGACTTTTCAGATTGAGTGCGATCATAACTTCTCACAACGTTTTCTTTATTTGCCGTTATTTGTACAAGCTTTAAAAGTTGAATAACTTTTAGTTTATTATTACTCGAGCTAACTTATAAATTTAAAGCGTTCTTACCTCATAAATTAGCGTTTTTCAATGTATAAAATGCAACATGTCGCATTTCACTTTTTGGTTACTTGCGTGCAACTTTTCAGTCAAACTCGCGATATCAAGGACTTGGTTACAGTTTCACGCAACAGGGGCCCTATTCTCGAAATCGTGCGATATATATCGTGGACGCTAATTTTCGCACGACCGATGTCGCATGCGTAACGCAAAAGCCACTGATTTATATTCTTGAAATGAAGTGAAAAATGTAACCCGAAAATTTTCGTACGCGATACTCTCACAGCGTTGCCAGGTTTAAGACAAATATTTGCACCAATTAGAATGCTGCTATAACAAGAAATGAAAACTTAACCTTACCTTACCGTACTGTCAGTGTATATATTGCTGCGAATACCTAGAGCAGATTTTTCAAGGCCAAGAGCCGTGTAATTTTTAATCGGAAAGTTGACTGAAACTTCGTTCAAACGATAATATTCGCATCGTGACGCCGTATTATTCGTGAATAAAATATCGTGAGCTGTTTTCGTACGTCGAAACCGATTACCGCTTCTGAGGTTAGTATATTTATTTTTCTTTTCGCGCAAAACTATCTTAATATAATACTTGTGTGTAAAATACATAAATGGTCTACGAGTATAATATAATTATTTTTTTATTAAAGCAGGATAAAGTTAGAAAATCTTTACATGAAATGCAGCACTCAACTACCGATAAAGAAACTGTAGTTGGTGCTGACAGAATGATCAAATCGGCCCCGGTAAGTTAACTATTATTAATATAACAAATTGACGTTAGGTATTAGTAACAGATTTGATCAAAATTACTTTGTAAAATCTATTTTGTTATTTAGGTTAGGCTATCAGAGAAAATGAATACTAAATTGAGGTCAGGATATATAACTATGGAACAAAAAGAAACACTAGTTGAATTGATGAAACAAAATCCGGAGTTAAAATCAAGCAAATTTTCTTCAACATTTACAACAAAAGATGCACAAAGAATGTGGATAGCACTCGCTGAAGAACTACATAAAATACCCAACGAAGCTATAAAAGATTGGAAACAATGGAGAAAGGTAAGTAGAAAAGAACATATATTTATAACTTTGTAAGATATAACATAGGCTGTGGTCCATTTGATGCTGCAAATGCTTCAAAGCGTTCTTCTTCTCCTTCTTTCTTCATTGAAAGAAAGGAGAAAAGGAATGCTTCAAAGCATTTGTAGCGTCAAGTGGACCGCAGTCATAATTGATTCTTGTAATAATCATTTAATTATATGTAATTACCCAGATAGCAACGTGTCTGCATTGTTGCTGGCATGTTGCCGACAACATAGTATGTGTTGCTAGCAGAATTGTGGCAACTGAGTCCGCATTTGTCGGCAAGTTGATGCCTTCACGAGATAACAATTTTGTGTAGCAACTTGCCAGCAACTTGTGCTGCTCTAAAATCGTCTGATTTAAAATTTGAGCTGTTGCTGTCATGTTGCTGTAATAATTCATAGGATCACACAATGCTGTCATATTGTTAGCAACGCGAAGTAAATTTGATGCTGCTCTCTTGCCGACAAATTGCTGGCAATACATATATCCAATGTTGCCTGCGTGTTGCTTCAAATATTAAATTACTCGAAATCAATTGAAGCAAATGTACGGCAAGTTACCAGCATCACAAGCAATTACAGGTTTGCACAATTTTGCTCAGACACGCTTCGCTATCTGGGTAGTTTAGATATTTTATTAGTAAGAAAATAATTTTTTTAAAATAGACTTGGCAAGATCTGTGTTCAAAAACAAAAGCAAAACATAGTCAAATAAGTAAATACATGAAAGGAACAGGTGGTGGCCCTGCTTTATTACCTTCGGAGCAATTAACATCTACGGAACAGCAGGTTTTGGAAACAATTAATGCAACAGCAATTAGTGGCCTTGATAATATTGCAGAAACGGAAGCAGTATTTGTACGTACTTTCTTTTTTTATACATAACTAGACACTACAGACGCGCGCGCTT